>NC_139707.1:37048084-37090584 GCF_964188405.1 Protomyctophum parallelum
ATGATGATGGTTGTGGTGGTGGTGGTGGTGGTTGGGTAGATGGACTCATCATCATCATCATCATCATCGGTCTCCACCACAGAGAAAAACAGAAAACACTCCCCCCCCCCCTCTCTCTCAAATGCACCCAAGATCACATTTGTATATAAACACAAGCACCTCACCTCTCTCTCTCTCTCTCTCTCTCTCTCTCTCTCTCTCTCTCTCTCTCGCTCTCTCGCGTCACCCACACAAACATGCAGCGATAATCACAGCAACACAGCCCTTCACTCTGTACATCAAATACATCAGATCTCTACTGACTGACTTGGAGTATGAAAACGCACGCACACACTCACGCACAACACACACATAAACACACATAAACACACACAGACAGACAGACAGACAGACAGACAGACAGACAGACAGACAGACAATCGCTAACACCACACGCGCGCGAATACACACAAACACATTCACACAATCCCACCCCTCAGACCAGCTTTGTTCCAGTGAGCAAAGTGGGTTTAAAAACAAATGACGTGCTTGGCCTTTTATTATGTTCTGGACACTGTTTTTCTGAGGCTGGAATGTGAACAGGAATGTGTTGTTGCTCTGGTAGAGCTCTGAGGGAGAGAAAAAACTATCATACTATCATAGGCAGACGGAATAGTGGGGAGAGAGGGAGAGGGGGGGAAGAGAGAGAGAGAGAGAGAGAGAGAGAGAGAGAGAGAGAGAGAGAGAGAGAGAGAGAGAGAGAGAGAGAGAGAGAGAGAGAGAGAGAGAGAGAGAGAGAGAGAGAGAGAGAGGAGAGAGAGAGAGAGAGAGGAGAAGAAAGAGAAGTTGAAAAGCTATACCAGAGAAGGCAAGGCCAAGAGTAGAAACAGACCATTACTTGTAAGTGTAACCTGTAAGACTCTAAGTCAGGTGGTGCCCACACACTTTTTTTTAATGCGAGAGCTACTTTCAAAATGACCAGCTCAACAAGATCTATACCACGGAAAAGAAATTATGATATATTGCTGAAAATAGTTACAAATATGTACAGTATCCCTGATGGGGCTTTGGAATAGCGGAGAGCTGGCGTTATATTATGAGACGAATGCACTTGAATGGGAAATAGTGGGGGAGAAATGGAATAGGTATAGGTTTTTTTTCTTCTTCTTTTTTTTTTTATGCTACCATGACGTTTCTGATTGTCAGGTGTGGGGTTGCCATGGCAATCAATTGGCTGATGCAGAGGCTGAAATTGCACAGGGGGATTTAGGCTGATTATAGGCCCGCACTGGCAGTGCCTGAGCAGAGCCTTTTGTGGTGGTTCTGGAGAACCGTGGGTCCGACCGACCGAGTCTCGATACGGGAACTGCACTAAGTCCTTCTCGCTGAGGTTGGAGTTGTGACGATGTGACACCAGTGTTGTTTTCGTCGACTAAAACTAAGACGAAAAATGTTCGTCGACTACCTTTTTTCACTGACGATTTCGTCAACAAATAAAACTGGACTAAAATGCTAGGAAGGGACTAGTGGACAAGAGATCCAGTATAAGTCATTTTACACTTGGTTGCATGCTGAAAATAGCAGATCTACAAGCTTGTGGGCTTGTAGATCGGCTATTTTCAGCAAGTGTAAAATCAGTCATTACAACGGCATCAAGGCCCCCCAAAACACATTTTAGTCGACTAAATCACCTGTGGATTTAGTCGACTAAAATCTCATGACATTTAGTCGACTAAAACTAGACTAAACTAATACATTCCAGGTGACTAAAATGTGACTAAAACTAAGTGAAAACCATTGAAGAGAGACTATGACTAAAACTAAATCAAAATTTGCTGCCAAACAACACTGTGTGACACGTTAGCGGGTCCATGCTATAAGGTTATATACTCCCATCATCCGACAGTCCGGTGACCCACTTGAATCTGAAAATGTCAGATTCATGATATCACAACAACGCACAGCTATGTTCAATCTCACAACAACGCACAGCTATGTTCAATTTCACAACAACGCACAGCTATGTTCAATTTCACAACAACACACAGCTATGTTCAATCTCACAACAACGCACAGCTATGTTCAATCTCACAACAACGCACAGCTATGTTCAATTTCACAACAACGCACAGCTATGTTCAATTTCACAACAACACACAGCTATGTTCAATCTCACAACAACGCACAGCTATATGTTCAGCGAGTGACTCCCGTGGTCATACGACGAAGTATAAAGTCAAAGCATCACGGCTAACTCACTTTGGTCTGAGTATCGGTCTGAGATCGATAAAAAAAAAAGGCTTCTAAATCCTAACATTTTTCAGAAAAAACCCATGTTTCTATGTCAGCGGTGCTCAACCTTTTTCCTGTCAAGGACCCCCAGAATCATCTCTATTGGGCCACGGACCCCCATCTCAAAATATGTAGTTCCAGGGACCCCCCCCCCCCCCCCAGAAGCAAATATTTTAGTTAAAAATGTTCGCTCTGAAATGTTATATTCAATGCTTTGCGCCACATTTGAAAGATCTTTCAAAAAATAGCAGACCTACAAGCTTGTAGGTCTGCTATTTTTTTATAGCTGAACTATAACATAATGTTTAAAACACCAAATGTCTACAGTCAAAGCATCGCTATATATCTCTCTCCCTCCCTCCTCCCTCCACCGCATCGGCATGCATGCGAGTCTCTGGCTTTCATTATACAGCTGTTTTGATGCTCACTCTCTCTGGGCTCTGGCCCAAACCCCCCTATATACGCTTGGCGTTACCGCCTGTCTATTATTTGGCTTCTATGGCGCATTAAACTCGTCTTCAGGGACTCGTCTTGAACTCTAGCTTCAGGGCCACGCATGCATGCAGAGACGTGCACACATAGACATCAAAGGGGGCTTCAGCCCCTGCCCCTTTTTCTCCATGTCTGTAAAAACAACTGCACCTTTCCAGACCACGAATGTATAGCGTTTTTTGCGTTGAACAAATTTTAATTTAGAAATCCATTTTCGTATACACCGCATCTCCACTAGCTAAAGAGTAGCTGGGTTGCGCCCCAAACAATAGCAGATGTACAAGCTCTCAACGCGTCGCAGCGCGACGCGTTGAGAGCTTGTAGATCTGCTATTTGCCCTGCCCTTCTAACACTCTCTGCACTTTTCTCTGTTCTTGTTCTTGGGGGTGGAATCCATGCCTCTGTTTCTGATATCCCTTCCTGGTCACTAATTTATATTTGCCCCGCCCCGTGGTGGGGATATATGTTTTATCCATGCTTCTTCTTCCTGTCAGACTGAATGACATACACATGCATTTCCATTTGGGAATATTTTAATATATCACAAATATGATATGTAACCATTTCACATGAAGATGAATCGTAAATGTATACAGATAAAGTGAGACAAACCAGATAAGAAAGGTATATACATTAAAAGCACAATACAATAAAACGGACAAGAAAAACACAAAAACACAAAAAACAAAACAGACAGTTTTGACATCATGTATAGTCTTCTCATAATCTCCCCATGAAGACGCCTCCTGCAGAGCAAGTATGTTCAAAACAAAAGCCAAGGATAAGACGAAGCCATGCCAGACAGTTGTAGAATTAAAGAGGTGGCGTGGCTGTGTGGTCGGAAAGGCCAAGACTGTAACTGCTACCAGATTGCAGCTTGTCCGAAAAGCTATACGTAATGTTGTTTGCAGAACACGAGTTTAGAGAACCATCAGCTTACTACTGTGGTGGGTGAGCTGCACTGTGGGCTAACCACATGATGTTAAACTGCCTTTGTCCCGGGAACCCCTTTTGGTTGTTAGCATTTTGTTATGCTTCACCTATTGAAAAATAGCAGATCTACAAGCTCATAGCGCGCCAGCGCCGCGCTACGAGCTTGTAGGTCCACTATTTTTGAAATATCTATAAGAACGACTGACATAGAAACGTAGCTTTTTCAGAAAACTCTCGGGATGTAGAAGACATTTATAGAATCTGATCTCAGGTCAAAATGGGTTAAGACAATTTTTTGGCTTTTTATTGATAGGTTGAAAGTAGACTCACAGGAAATGGGGAGAGGTGTGTGTGTGTGTGTGTGTGTGTGTGTGTGTGTGTGTGTGTGTGTGTGTGTGTGTGTGTGTGTGCGTGTGCGTGTGCGTGTGCGTGTGTGTGCGTGCGTGTGTGTGTGCCTCGATGGAGGTAGTATCTGCTGTCTGCGTGCTGGTTGTTGTGGGCTATAGGCTAAAATGTCGGGGATGTCGAACTTTTGATCCAGTTCCAACCCTCCTCAAGGACCCCAGATCCCACTTTGGGAACCACTTGCCTTATGGAATGCTGGGGTGCAGTACTTAGTTTAGACTAGTCATTGGTTAGAGCAGTCATTAGTCCTCCAATTTATCTCAAACCCTCACCCTATAACCCTAACCTCCCACGGGGCAGCACACCTAAACCTAACCTTAACCCTCTCACCCGTCACCAACCTTAATCCAGTCGTTTTAACACACCCCTCACCAACCCTAATCCGGTCGTCTTAACGCACCCCTCACCAACCTTAATCCGGTCGTCTTAACGCACCCCTCACCAAACTTAATCCGGTCGTCTTAACGCACCCCTCACCAACCTTAATCAGGTCGTTTTAACGCACCCCTCACCAACCTTAATCCGGTCGTTTTAACGCACCCCTCACCAACCTTAATCAGGTCGTTTTAACGCACCCCTCACCAACCTTAATCCAGTCGTTTTAACACACCCCTCACCAACCTTAATCCGGTCGTTTTAACGCACCCCTCACCAACCTTAATCCGGTAGTTTTAACGCACCCCTCACCAACCTTAATCCGGTCGTTTTAACGCACCCCTCACCAACCTTAATCCGGTCGTTTTAACGCACCCCTCACCAACCTTAATCCGGTCGTTTTAACGCACCCCTCACCAACCTTAATCCGGTCGTCTTAACGCACCCCTCACCAACCTATGTCTAACCAAAGGATGCCGCTGCTGTGGCTTCAATTATATAGGGCTTTGGAATAGGGAGCAGAATGCTGATCTATTAGGGACTGTTGAGCAGTGTAGCTGAGATGGATGCTCCAGTCTGGACAGATCTCTGTGTAGCTGAGATGGATGCTCCAGTCTGGACAGATCTCTGTGTAGCTGAGACGGATGCTCCGGTCTGGACAGATCTCTGTGTAGCTGAGACGGATGCTCTGGACAGATCTCTGTGTAGCTGAGACGGATGCTCCGGTCTGGACAGATCTCTGTGTAGCTGAGACGGATGCTCTGGACAGATCTCTCAGCCATCAGGAATTGGGAAGACATATCTCTGACACATTGCCTTGTAATGGGGCTCCAGAGCTGTGCCTAGCGCCCTGCATGATGAACAGTAGGGAGTGAGTTTGATGCATCTGCAGCCCTGTGTGTTTGTGTGCTTTCGTGTGTGTGTGCGTGCGTGCGTGCATTGTGATACAGAAACAGGGATGGAAAGTGATAGAAACGGACACAAAGCGATTAGAAAAGGAGCTAAAAGGATGATGCATCCCAGTCTCATCCTTCAACGGGGGCGCTCGGGGGCCTATTTGTCCCGCCGCCGCGGGAGAGCATAAGGTGAGGGATGAGGAGGACCAGAGAGAGAGAGAGAGAGAGAGAGAGAGAGAGAGAGAGGACATTCTGGGAGGAATGGGAAGGACGGCGAGAGTGTAGGGTTGCGCCCCGAAGATAGCTGATCTACAAGCTCTCAACGCGTCGCAGCGCAACGCGTTGTGGGCTTGTAGATTGTGTGTGTGTGTGTGTGTGCTGGCCTGTGGGGAGTAGAAAGATGGGTCTCTTCTGATCCATCAACATCACTGCATGAGTGACGGTCCATTCATGTGTCGAGACCACCCCGGGGGAGGGAGGAGGGGGGCCCGCGGGGCGTGGTATTTGTTTATCGGTGCATGCTGGGAGGGGGGGGGGGGGGGGGGGGTGAGCAGGGAGGTGAAGAAGGCATAGTATTGGTATAGCTGTTGCGCCCTACAGCCTCTCTCTCTCTCTCTCTCTCTCTCTCTACATTAGAGTGATTGAAGGGCAGAGAGAGAGATGCAATGGCGATCGTCCAGACAGTGTCGGTGTCTTTTGGAGCCCCCCCCCCCCCGCTGATGTGTGATCAGGGTGATGGAGAACAGCTTCCATTACACTGATACAGGAGAAGCAACCGAGCAGGAAGGAATCCTTTTGTATATCGCCCCCCAATCCCATTTCATTATTGCTGTCAACCCGGTGGTACTACGTATGAACGGACCGCACGCGGAGAGATCTTTTCCATCGCGCGTCGCTTATCTGATTAACACGTTCAGGATGGGGACGGGAACTATTATACTTTTAGCTATTGAAGAATAGCAGATCTATACGAGCTTGTAGATCTGCTATTTTTTTTTTAATCGTGAAATTGAGGCGGAAGTCTTTGAATGTATATTCTTTCAGAGCGAGCGTTTTTTTAACTAAAAGGTTTGCTTCCGGGGAGGTCCCTGGAACAACGTATTTTCAGATGGGGGGGTCGGCGGCCAAATACATACTGTATAACTTTTAGGGTCCTTGAAATGAAATGAAATAGTTTGAGAACGACTGATATATCGAAACATCGTTTTGTTTCAGAAAACTGTCACGATTCAGAAGATATAATCTGTAGAATCTGTTCTCGGGTCAAAATGTTTATTTTCTTCTTTTCTCTTCCTTTGTTTTCCCCTTAGAGTATATATGAATAGAGTGCATTCTGGGATGGATTAGCCCCAAACACATGAACGCGCTGCTGTTGAACGTGCACGAACGCGCACGAACGCGCACGAGCGTGCTGCCGTCGTGAACGTGCACAATGATAGTCAACGGACCAGCGCGTTCATGTGTTTGGGGCCAGGCTGCAATATAAAATTCAGCCACTATGTCCATTTGGCCTCAGGGTTTCCTCTGGGTGCCGTCTCTATTCATATATACTCTAAGGTTTTCCCATTTCTTTCTTTTTGTCTCCTACCATGATGTTGTTTTCCCCCGGGGGGGGGGGGGGGGGGGGGGGGCTGTGTGTTTCTCCATTATCCCATCATTGTATGCATGGCGTGGTATAGAGAGAATAAGAAGCCTTGTGTGTTGTTTACCTAATTATATATTTATCCCCTACCCCGGCCGGTCCTCCGTCTTTCATATAATAGAGCGCTAATTCCCAAATGAGACCCCGACCCTCCCCCGAGACCCCCCCCCATCCCCCACCCACACACACTCTGTATTCTGTGTATAGCAGTGTTGTTGTTTTTGGCAGCAAATTTAGATTTTAGTTCTATCGTCACATATAGTCTCTTGAATAGTTTTCATTTGGTTTTTTTTTGTCACCTGGAATGTTTTAGTGTTCCAGTGTCTAGACTAAATGTCATAAGATCTTAGTCGGCTAAATCTACAGTTGATTTAGCGAGCGTTCATGTCTGGGAGTGTGTCCGCGCCTTGGTGACTTTGCCAGGGATGGGATGACATTTTTGCAAAGCCAAAGTCATTGGTATTGAAACGGTCAGAGGTTGACGGCCAATGAGAGGAGAAAGCTTTCCCAGTGATGGGATGCAATGCATATAGATATATACAGAATAGATGGCATATTGAGTGGGGCCGAGTGTGCACTCATTGCAGCCACATCACGTACAATATATATACTCAGTATGTTGTCAGTATCTCTCTCTCTCTCTCTCTCTCTCTCTCTCTCTCTCTCTCTCTCTCTCACACACACACGCACACAATATCTGCCCTCACATGGCTCTATGCAGTACGCATACAGTATGTGCACATACATCCATACATATGTATACAGTACATACATGCATATGAGTGCTGATACCGGGGCATTGTGTCTCAGCGTGTCCTTGCCCCGGCAGCTCTGTGCGTCACACAGCGGTAGAACGGTGAGAGATAAGACACGACGCGGGCACTGGAACTGGAGAAACACAGAGCCTTATGGGAGATAAAGGAGAATATAGTGGAGACGCATGTGGGACCACGAGATTAGACCAGATGGAAGCATGTGTTTGGAGGTGTTAGGTCACCGGTTCCCTAAAGTGGGGCCCGGGGACCCCTATAGGGATCCTTCCAGGGGGTCCCCTGCATGCAGCTAAAGGATAGTTTGGAACCAAGTGGACCCTCATGGGTCTGTAACTCAGAGAGTGTAAAAATACTGTACTAGAGGTTATGATGACGTTCGACACGTCAAAAGTGCATGGCTCCCCTCCCGGGGACTGTGGTTGAAAGACATTAACGATAGTTTCTTAAACTGTGTGTGTGTGTGTGTGTGTGTGTGTGTGTGTGTGTGTGTGTGTGTGTGTGTGTGTGTGTGTGTGTGTGTGTGTGTGTGTGTGTGTGTGTGTGTGTGTGTGTGTGTGTGTGTGTGTGTGTGTGTGTGTGTGTGTGTGTGTGTGTGTGTGCGTGCGTGCGTGCGTGCGTGCGTGCGTGCGTGCGTGCGTGCGTGCGTGCGTGCGTGCGTGCGTGCGTGCGTGCGTGCGTGCGTGTGTGTGTGTGCACATGCGTGCAGATGTAGCCCAGCCCTACCGTAGACAGATGTACGTATTCCGGTCGCCAGACATTTCCCACAGATCCAACAAACAGGAATGCAAACATTTTTTTTATTTCAGGATTTTTTTTGTGTGTTACCATATTTGTACATATACACTGCATGGGACAGAACAGGTTCGCAGAGAGAGAAAGAGAGAGAGAGAGAGACATTTACGAGGAGGAGGAGTGAGCGACGAAGAGAGACAAACATAGGGAGCAAGAGAGGGTCACATAACATGTATCCCTGAGTGTGTGTGCGCGTGCGTGTGTGTGTGTGTGTGTGTGTGTAACTGATCTCACTCTCCCTGGGAGCACCTATTCAAATGATACTTCCTATCTGTAGACGAGCGTCCGCTGTGTTACTGTTAACAGATTCACTCTCTCCCTTTCTCTAATGTCATAGAATAATACCAGATATTGTTGTTCGTTTTTTTTAGTTTCCGTTTTGTTTTCTAAATCGGTGGTTCCCAAACTTTTTCATGTCAAGGACCCCCAAATTGACACTAATGAGCCCGCGGACCCCCATTTGAAAAATATATGCCAGGGACCTCCATAAGAGAAGATTTTTCGGCTTTAGCAGTGATTCTCAACCCGTTTAATTTCAAGGACCCCCAGTTTTACATGCATTAGTCTACACGGACCCCCATTTAATGGCATTTCTATCTCTGGAACCCCAATTTATATTGTAAAATCAATGTTAATTTAACTCTGAGAGTGTACAAATGGAACCAAATGGACCCGAATTTCAACACACATTCAGTGCATACAAACACACATACAGCCACCCTAGTGTCACGCTCGCTGCGTTGCATAATCTGTATATGAATGTAGTAAACAACGGCATAGCTTCCTCCTTACGCATGCACAGACACGCCCTGTCCACAGTCCACACGTGCACAATTCACAGTGCATGCACAAGCAAACACACGCAAACACACACACGCACACTGCTGGTCACGAGCAAATCAGTCAATTAACTGCTAGTGCTAAGTAACTAGGACACCTGGTAAACATCAAACCTAACATACGAAACAACATCATTTGTGGACCAGCAAATGGTATGTGTTTATTATCGAAATAACATACATACTCGCATATGAACAAGTAACAAACATAACTAGAAAAAGTGCCCTTCCGGGCACAGGTCTCCACCAGGTTATCCACAGATCCGTGCAGTTAGAGGTAAAAACACTTTTCGGGCAGTTATAGCGCCACCTTGAGGCTGAGTTGAAATTGTTCATGTGGCATTTCGTCCTCGGCCTAGTGGGAATGTGGGTGCACAATTTCACGGAAATCACGCGATGTGTTCATGATTTGCAGCATTTTGTTTGAAACTGAGCACTCCTGTGAACTTTGGAAGCCAATCTTAACCAATCAGGATGGAGTCTGATAAATGTGAAAGACCCGTTTCGTTGAATGGCTCTAGAGAGACTGTGTACCAATTTGCGTGATGTTTGGACAAAATCTGTAGGTGTACTGTGCAAAAACTTGTTTTGCACAAAGCGGCCTCCTGGTGGCGCTATAACAGGCCGTTCTGGAAAGTTTGGGGCAGAGGTTCATGGTTGGCATCCAGGGAGTGTGTGTGCAAAATATGGCATCGACCGGGTTAACGGTGGCCGAGATTAGCTGTTCACGGACACACGGACACACGGACGGACGGACGGACACGCGGACGGACGGAGTGCAAAACATACTCTCCCCACATGCCTTCGGCCTGGTGGAGACAATTATGTGTACATCTGCATGGCACAAATACATCCATCTGTCAAACATAATAGGCTAGTGGTTCCCACAGTGAGGTAAGCTAAATGATAGTTTGGAACCAAATGGACCCTTGGACCCTTAAGGGTCTGTAACTCTGAGAGTGTACAAATGTACATTTGTACACTTTCAGAGTTAAATTAACATTGATTTTACAATCTAAATTGGGGGTCCCAGAGATAGAAATGCCATTAAATGGGGGTCCGTAGACTAATGCATATCAAACTGGGGGTCCTTGAAATTAAACGCGCGTTGAGAATCACTGCTAGAACCGTACTGATCTTCTCTTACGGGGGTCCCCTGGCCTTATCTCTTCAAATGGGGGTCCGCGGGCTAATAAATGTCAATTTGATATATGAACACATTTTGTGAACCACTGTAATAGGCAGCATGGAATGAGGTGTGTCAGGGCGGGGGGGGGGGTCAGCTGGAGTCTGAGGAGGGGAGTATTCAGACTGTAGTGGAAAATGGGGAGTGAGTCCACAGCTGTGGCTTCATGAGTCCTGAGTGAGACATGAAACGCACACATGGCTTTCAGTGTGAATGAGACTTATAGATCAGTGCTTTTTCAACCTCGTTCATATCACGGCCCATTGTTTATTCAGCATTCCAGCCACGGACCACCATGAGATATATATATATATAGCCTCTCAGACCCACGCCCGCTGCGGTCTTGTTACTATATCGGTCGTTGTTGTCTCTGTTAAATGCGGAGCGACTTCAACTGTTTTAGCTGAGAACTACATTTTGTCTGTTTTTAGATTTTTGTGTGGACCCCAGCAAGACTGTAGCGACCACTTTGTGGAAGCTATGGGGATCGGAATGAAGAATAAAGACTAAAGAATTGCTTATTACCATTAGGAGAGATAACAGGCAAAACGTCGATCAAAATAACAATTGGTTTACATTCTCGAATTGTGTATAGACTTTCTTGTGAGTCAAGTAATGCGCAGACCTTTAACAATAATCAATTCAAGATCCAGAAGGGTCCATTTGGTTACCAACTTTCCATCATTTAATTAGCTGCATGCGGACCACCTGGAACCCCCTCAAGGACCTCTGTCTGGACTACAGAGGACCTGATGAGATAGAGAGAGAGAGAGAGAGAGAGAGAGAGAGAGAGAGAGACCTTCCGCAATCCTGGAGGGAGACCGATGATTACATTCTCTGTCTCTCTCTCTCTCTCTCTCTCCAGATGGGTCAACAGACAAGGAGGGTTACACGGTATAGAACTGTCGGAGGGGAGAGACCGGTATACTGTACATACAGTGCACGCCACGTATACGGCTGCCGTTATTATTATTCTATTGTATATTATCTGCAGACTTTGATGTTCCTGCAGAGAAATGAATCAGATCAGAATCCCAGATGGGTCGACACGAGCGTGTGTGTGTGCGTGTGTGTGTGTGCGTGTGTGCGCGTGTGCGTGTGCGTGTGTGTGTGTGTGTGTGTGTGTGTGTGTGTGTGTGTGTGTGCGCGTAACATTCCCAGCTGTTTTCCAGGTAGTGTTCTCACGCTTCTCCTGCATCTCCTGTTTCTCACGCTGGCTGGTCTGACTGTAATCCCCACCAACACACACATACACACACACACACACACACACACACACACACACACACACACACACAGAAAGAGAGCGCGAGAGACTGCCCCGCCTCTCTACCTGGCCAGCAGGTGAACAAAGCGCGCCACGCACGCACGCACACACACACACACACACAAGCACACACGCGCATACACACACCCCTTCCTGTCAATGATGATAGAGGGCCAGCCACAACAAACAGACAGGAAGAAAACAACGACAAACACACACACACACACACACACACACTCATGCACGCACGCACGCACATCGAGAGCGGGAACGAGACGGAGGGCCGGTAAATCGAGTGCAACAGGATTGATTGATTGATTGAAATATTTATTAACAGTTTGCAGAATTTACAGTACATTTCAAGCACAAACTCAATACAAAGACTGTTAACTGTGAGTGGACGACCCAATTAAGCATTACACTTGTTTACAACAGGGTCCACATTGTTCAATTCATCAAAACATTTAGAGACATACAAATAGACATTTCTATGTAGCTAAAGAACAGAACAGGAATTCATCCAGATAGGTGAGAGGGGAGGAGGGGGGTGGCTATAGAGCGGGGGAAGGGAGGGGGCGGGGGAAGGGGGGAGGGGGGAGGGGGGAGGGGGTGGCTACAGAGCAGGGGGAGTGTAAAGAAAGGAGGACGATAGGTGGGACTGTTCGGGAATCAACAGGATGAGCTCATGCCCCTATCTCCTGACCCAGCCCACCAGGCATGACTCATACTTGGCAGGTGTGTGTTTGTGCGTGCGTGCGTGTGTGCGTGCGTGGGTGCGTGTGTGCATGCGCGCGCTTGCAGCTGCAGGTCAGGTTAGGGTGTGTCCTCATTACACAGGGAGAGGAAACATGTCTCCTCAAGCACAGGTACAGCTATTCATCCTCCCACTGTTGATCAACAGCCCTGTCTATTACCACACTGCTTCACACACGCCTGAAATTAAGAAACATAATATAATATTATTTTATTATGCTGTATAGTGTATACTGTATGGAGCGTCGCCGTCCCACCCCCTTTCATGACGACAAGAGACCCCGGAAAATAATTCCCCGTTCATTTTCCTCATAGACTTTTCTAAAAAGTATTTATTTAAAGATGTTTACACCGCGTACAAAGCTGGTCTGTGTTTGGGCTGGTCAAATAATTTGTAAGAAGAAAAACTTCCTTCTAATTATTTGATCGGCCCAAAACATTGTGTTTATTGTCATGATTTGTCACAACTCGAAGTATTTTTGACTTAACACTTTGACTACTAAACCCGAGTTGCTCGAGTTAATTAATTGTAGAACATTTCCGTGCGATTTGTGAGTTGCCCGAGTTATGTTTTCATTGTTTAATCCAGTTTTTTTTTATCGGCTCCGATCACATGATTTTCAAAAGATCGGAATCGTGGAGAAAAGATCGGATTTTGAATTGTCTAATGTAAATCTCAAAGAAAGATGTATAAGAAATGAGATTATGTAAAAACTTTATGCTAGTTGTTTTCCTTCTGGTCCCAGTCAGAGATCATCAAACAAAGACTAGTCACACTCAGAGGCGTGAAAGACACCTATTATGAAAACAAAGGAAATGCAACCCCCGCTATGCATGATCAGAATCAGAATCAAACTTTATTGTCACATCACATTACAGGTAACATGGGTGAAATTCTTGTTTGTGCAGGCTCATCATTGCAGTTAAAAGAAAGAAAGTGCATAGTACATGACTAATCTACATGGTACAATATGTATGCATATAAAATAATAAATAAAGTGATGTAGCCTATGTGTAAATACAGAGTATAGTCTCTACTAAAGGAGACCAATCCAGTTCAGTCTGTGTGGCGTCACCAATCCTAGCTCTTGTTCAGCAGTCTAATTGTGGACAAGTAGAAACTGTTCAAGAGTCTGGTGGTGCTGCTCTTGATGCTCATATAGCGTTTGCCCGGCCGTGGGCGCGGAAGTGGTTTGAACAGGCTATGGCTGGGGTGATGGATGTCGCTGATAATGCTCTCAGCCTATGGGATAGGTGTCTGTAGTACTCTCTCTGAATGAGAGAGATACTCTTTAAGAGTTTTAACTTGACTTCAGTTCTATAAGCTGTAGAACTGTATTCACTCTAATTCATGGGTTTTCAACAGGTGGTCCGTGGACCACTGGTGGTCCGTGGAGGTATTGCATGTTGTCCCTGACCATTCATTTAATGTAGGATTTGTTGATTTGTTTTAAATGTTCTTTCCACTAGTTGAGAAACCGTGAACTGCAAATGACCTGGTGACCTGTGATGAGTCCATCCATGTAGTCATTTACTGACAAGTTGGAGTTCAAGAAATTCAACAGAAAAAGGGAGTTAGAATCTCAAGAAGGGAAGTGCACCGGATTGTCTGGTTGAGTCATTATTATAGTAAGAGAAAGCTATGAAAATCTGGGAACTAAATCAGTACTAAGAAATTTCTTCACCAATGTGTTTCTAAAGGTGTCCAATAACATGTAGGCCTACTAAAAGTTTGATATTCAACTCCTGTGGGAAATTTGAGTTATTAGCATAATATGTGACCATACCATTAACATCCTATATAAGGCAAAACAAAGTCATCATTCTTAAAGTAGCATGTGACATGTGAAACTAGGGGTTTTTCATGATTCTGAATCCATTCCAAGCATTAGTTTTGCACAAAAAACACTCATTGGGAGGAAAACAGCCATAGCCGTCATCACAGTGGATATGGCCGAATTTAGCCTAATGAGTGTTTTTTGTGCAAAACTAATGCTTGGAATGGATTCAGAATCATGCAAATCCCCTAGTTTCAATTATGTCACATCCTACCCCTGCTCTAATTAACCAATACATCGTTATTTTGCTATGATTTCATGCTTTCAATAAAATAACCGCGTTGCCTGTCAATTTGTACACATGCAGATCAGGCATTCAAATGCTAATCTGGTGGCTTGTTTTCACCTGCCAGGTAGGGTATGCATAGTACTGTACTCTGCAACAGGCTACTCAGTGAAGTCATGGCATTTAAACATGCTCTTCTGTTTATAATATAAACACTGACACGTTTAAAAAGTGTTGCAAATAAGTGTTTAGAACCTAAACCGCTTGAAAGGCAACACAACAGACTACACTAGTGACATACATTAGGATATTTGCTATTGTGATATGGCATAATATAAAAATATAAATATCGGGAAAGATTGGTATCGGTATGTCTCAAAATCAAATGATCGGAATCAAATCGGGAGCAAAAAAACATCATCGGGACATCCCTAGTATGTCGTTTTAGTCATATAGTCATCTGAAATGTTTTTGTGATCTATACAGTTGATGTAGGTAGTCGACTAAATTGGCAATTTGGCAGGCCTTGAGTGATTTGGCAGGCCATATAGTGACTGATTTTAGACTTGGTTGGACTAGAAAATAACCGATCTACAAGCTCACAATGTGTCGCAAGTAGAGTTGTCGGGGGCCGATCACATCATTTTAAAAAAATGTGCTCGGGACATATCCATAATATCATGATGAGACTGGACATTGTCTGTGATTTTGGATATTGTACTATTGTGATATGGCATATAAAGTGTTCTATAAAAACCGAAAAATCGGTATTGGCAAATGATCGGTATCAGATTGGGAGCAACAAAAGAAAACGTGATAAAGGACATCCCTTGTCGCGAGCTTGTATATCGGCTATTTTCAGAGCTCAACCAAGTGTATAGGTCTGTGTGCATGAATGTGTACGACTCACCAGTGTTTATTTCAGCGACTAATACTAAGACGATTTTTTTTCGTCGTACCTGTTTTCACTGACCAAAACTAAATTGAAACTAAATGAAAAGTCAGCTATGATGACTAAATATATAAAGTCAGCTATGATGACTAAATATTTAAAGTCAGCTATGATGACTAAATATATAAAGTCAGCTATGATGACTAAATATGTCTATATATATTCTGTCAACAAATAAAAACTAGAACGTTTGCAAGGGACTAGTGGACAAGACATCCAGTATAAGTCATTTTACACTTGGTTGCATGCTGAAAATAGCTGATCTACAAGCTCACAACGCGTCGCGCTGCAAGTGTAAAATCAGCCATTACGACGACATCAAGGCCCGCCAAAATACATTTTAGTCGACTAAATCAACTGTAGATTTAGTCGACTAAAATCGCATGACATTTAGTCTGCTAAAACTAGACTAACACTACAACATTCCAATGATTCCAAATGTGAACTAAATGAAGTTTCAGTCCAAAGACTATAGCCTACGACTAAACTAAAATAGAAATTTGCTGCCAAAAACAACACTGCGACTCATGAGAGCCAGACTCCACAGCAGTGGCCATGGGAGCTCCTGGTTGGCCACATCTGCAGGTTTTTCAGATGCAGTGCGTCCTTGAGCATTGGTTTACAACCCTTTTCATTTCGAGGTCCATTATGTATTTGGCATTTGAGCCACGCGGACCACCCAACACTAAAGAATATTTTGTTGTCGTTCAAAATAACAATTCTTCTACATTCTCTAATTGTGTATATAGACGACTTCCCCATAGGGGGATTAAATGCAAATAAAAAGTACATGAACCCGTGGATTTGCGCCCTCTACCAATATTGACGTCAGACTTCGGTGCTCTATTGCAAAACGAATAGGAAGGCATTATAGCGTATTCCCTTCCGCGACTCATGATTCAATTATGTAGTGTAATTCTGTAATCAGTTGTTTTGTTACAAATCTATCCAGGTTTGTAGCTAGTAAAGCATGGGTTCCAGCCTGATTCGCTGCGTTTCATGGATTTGTTTTGTCACTTTGTTACTCAGTCTGGAAAGGGTCCTATATCTCCAAGTCCAAGGTAGATGTAGACGGGACATGTAAAAGGGTGAAATGGACCCATGGCTTCTGATTTGTCTGTGGTGCACGGTTGGGGGGGGAAAAAACACCAGTTTGATGTCGTATCAATGCGCAGCTACTGCTGTAAGTGCTGTTGTCCTGCAACATCCCCTTATCATTCACTAAACTCACCCCACACAGCTACTGCTGTTGTCCTGCGACGTCCCCTTATCATTCACTAAACTCACCCCACACAGCTACTGCTGTTGTCCTGCGACGTCCCCTTATCATTCACTAAACTCACCCCACACAGCTACTGCTGTTGTCCTGCGACGTCCCCTTATCATTCACTAAACTCACCCCACACAGCTACTGCTGTTGCCCTGCGACGTCCCCTTATCATTCACTAAACTCACCCCACACAGCTACTGCTGTTGCCCTGCGACGTCCCCTTATCATTCACTAAACTCACCCCACACAGCTACTGCTGTTGTCCTGCGACGTCCCCTTATCATTCACTAAACTCACCGCACACAGCCGTCGGTTTTTGTGTACCACTGACTCTGACAATGGACTATATACCAAATCAAATTAATGTTTACTTTTTACAGTAGGCTGGCGCTATTATTTTCAACAGCTAGAAGCATGGATAGAGTGGCGCTGGCTGATGACGTATCAGCAACAACGACGTGGCTACGTAACGTAACCGGTGACGTTATAGGAAATGCAAGTCTGCTGCTTTGCTGGCCAGACTGAGTACAGTAGCGAAGTGACAAAAACAAATCCAGGGAGCGTAGCGAATCAGGCTGGAATGGAACCCGCCTAGGGCTAGTATGACTATGAACTGATGGAAAAAATATCCCTCTGAATAATGAACATGAAATCCAATGACCTCGAGCTGATAGCTGCTGCTTAGACACTGTGGCTTGGGCTATACAACGTTTAACCCATTTCGGGCGGGAACCCCCTTTTTTTGTGTGTTTTAAGCATTCTGTTCTACTTTACCTATTGAAAAATAGCAGATCTACAAGCTCATAGTGCGCTACGAGCTTGTAGATCTGCTAAAAAAGATTTAATCGTGAAAATGTGGCGCAAATCTTTGTATATATATTCTTTCACAGCGAACGTTTTTAACTCAAATCTTTGCTTCTGGGGATATTTTCATGGGGGTCGGCGGCCAATTATACATACATTTTTGGGGGTCCTTGACATGAACATGCAGCTTGAGCACCACTGACATAGAAACACGAGGTTTTTCAGAAAACTGGCAGCATTGTAGAATTGTTGTCTGGTCGAAATGGGTTAAAACCAAACATTGTCATTTGAGAGAGAGCCAGGTGGCAGCAACAGAGATATCAGCCCTGCGTGTGCAGCCCTGTCTCTACCTCCAGGTCCTCCTCTCTCCCCTCACACCTGCTCCATCTGTGGCCAAGGCTGTGTTTCCAGCAGCACCATGTACCGGTGCCATCACAAGCACACATAACATAACATAACATAACATAACATAACATAACATAACATAACATAACATAACAAAGGCCTGATCCTCACCCTGCCCTGCCCCTAAATGAATGCTTTCAACGTCGCTTTACAATGGACTGCCTTAAGCAAAGAAACAAGTGTGTGTTGTTTGTGTGCGGCCGATTGCGAGCGTGTGTAATTTGTGTTCAAGGCTGCACGAGTGGCAGTAAATCGTATTTATGTATTCATGGTAATGAACCATAAAACACCAGGTTTGGATTCTGTGACCCACGTCCCCCCCCCCCCCCCCCCCCCACACACACACACACACACACACACTCACCTCTCTCCTCTGTGCCTCTGTGTCTGGGTACACACACACACCACACAGTGTCACACACGCGCACGCGTGCACGCACACACGCATGCATGCACACTGTATGCAGTCGTCCACATGCACTCACTAAAGTCGGTGGCTACAATAGGGACGTTGCAAGTAGACAGAGGCTCATGGTCACACAGACCAACTGGGAATTGATTGGTGTGGGGGAGCTCAAATGACCACAGGGCATTCTGGGCTTTTAAAAGGCAGAGCATCTACCACACGTGCGCACACGCCGCGCACAGACACACACACGCACACACACACACACACACACACGCACACACACACACACACACACACACACACACACACACACACACACACACACACACACACACACACACACACACACACACACACAAGCCAAGCGCGCAGAGCCATTAATGTAGGGTCGGTGTCCCAGACAGCCTTCCGGAAACATGCCATTTCCTGTGGAGCTGGTTGCAGGTCTCTGTCCATAAGGCTGATGACTCCCTGGGGCAAAGGGCTGCTTTACTCTGCTCATATGGACCTATCTACTGTTACCAAACCTTTACTCTGCTCATATGGACCTATATACTGTTACCAAACCTTTACTCTGCTCATATGGACCTAGTATCTACTGTTACCAAACCTTTACTCTGCTCATATGGACCTATCTACTGTTACCAAACCTTTACTCTGCTCATATGGACCTATCTACTGTTACCAAACCTTTACTCTGCTCATATGGACCTATCTACTGTTACCAAACCTTTACTCTGCTCATATGGACCTATCTACTGTTACCAAACCTTTACTCTGCTCATATGGACCTAGTATCTACTGTTACCAAACCTTTACTCTGCTCATATGGACCTAGTATCTACTGTTACCAAACCTTTACTCTGCTCATATGGACCTATCTACTGTTACCAAACCTTTACTCTGCTCATATGGACCTATCTACTGTTACCAAACCCTGACACGCACGCACCCTTGCACGCACTCACACACACACACACACACACACACACACACACACACACACACACACACACACACACACACACACACACACACACACACACACACACACACACACACACACACACACACACACACACACACACACACACTGACATCCTGACATGATGATGCTGACATGATACTGCATGATACTGATATGATAGTGATAGTGATTTGATACTGACCATGATACTGACTTGATACTGACCATGATACTGATCTATCTATCTATCTATCTATCTATCTATCTATCTATCTATCTATCTATCTATCTATCTATCTATCTATCTATCTATCTATCTATCTATCTATCTATCTATCTATCTATCTATCTATCTATCTATCTATCTATCTATCTATCTATCTATCTATCTATCTAAATACCATCAGGGTGAATGATAGATATGGCTCCTGACTGACTGTGTGGGTGAGAGACAGTGAGAGACACAGATGGAGGTGGGTGGGTTAGCGGGTGTAAATAGTAACCAAATGCTTTGCTATCAGCTCCCTTTATATCATTAAGAATGAAGTGTCCTTAATTAAACCTCAAGGCTAGTCTAGAGTGATGGGAGAGAGCGGTAATAATGGATGAGAATGACACACGTACAGTGATAGTGTCAGGGTTAATTCATCCATGTGTACAGTAACTCTGAGAGTGTACATTTGTGCTCTTTCAGCTTTCTCTGCCATCTTCCTCTGTGCTGCAGGCCAGTGTTGTTTTTGGCAGTTAGCTTTAGCCATAGTCTCTTGAATAGTTTTCATTTACTTTTTTTTATTTTAGAATGTTTTAGTTGACTAAATATCATAAGATTTTAGTCGACTAAATCTACAGTTGATTTAGTCGACTAAAATGTATTTTGGTGGGCCTTGATGGCGTCGTAATGACTGTTTTTACACTTGCTGAAAATAGCGTGACGCGTTGTGAGCTTGTAGATCGGCTATTTTCAGCATGCAACCAATTGTAAAATGACTTATACTGGATCTCTTGTCCACTATAGCCCCTTCCTATAACATTTTAATCTAGTTTTTATTTGTTGACTAAATTGTCAATATATTTAGTCTTAGTTTTAGTCATCACAGCTTCGTTTTAATTTCGTTTTGGTCAGTGGAAAAAGGTAGTCGACGAACATTTTCCGTCTTAATTTTAGTCTACTAAATCAACACTGCTGCAGGCCCACCTCCACTCTGCATTCTCTGCTGTTCCACTGCAGTTCATCTCTATTGATCCTGCAACCAAAAAAACAACTCATATACCTTCCCAGCTTTCTTACATATCCCCTCAGCTGTTTCTCCTCTCCCCCCCCCCCCCCGCTTGAAGATACAGGCTCCTGTTATTCAAAGATACAAACATAAATACGCTATGATGTCCCTCTCCCCCAAAACATGCACACAGACATTATACTAGCCCTCCCACGCAAAACATGGGCGACGAGTAAGAGTAGCCATATACCAGACAATTAGACCCTTTTTCCTCAGCCTTTATAATTACCATTTTAATTAGCAAGGCTGTGAGGATGAATAATCTGACAGCATATGGCTAAAGGCGCAAAATCATAATCCTATCACAGTGTTATTTATTCCCTCCCAGTTCTGGGGGGGGGGGGGGACTGTTTCGACATGCCGGTCTAATTACTATCACTGGGGGTGGGGACTTGGGAGACAAGGGCAACAAAACAATAACAATGGTGATGGAGGGGATGCTAAGCTAGGTTAGTCCCGCCACGCTTATTCTAGCCCATTTTGGGCGCGAACCCCTTTTGGTGTTTTAATTAAGCATTATGTTATGCTTTAGCTGTTGAAAAAATAGCAGATCTACAAGCTCATAGTGCATGCCGCTGTCATCTTTCTCAATGACAAGCAGAGCTCCAAAAGCACTCAGGAATGGAGCAGATGAACAGAGACATGAAAGGGAAGCCCCACCAAAAAATGTCCCCTCTCCATCTTTCCCTTTCCCTAATGAGGATTCTCTTGATGAACAACAAAAAAGGAAAGAAAAACTGAATTGAGACATCTGCTCTGGCAACCGTCTGTTCAGATGAGAGATGAAAAGACAGCGCTTGTTTTGTGATGTGAAGGGGAGGAGAGTGGGCGGAGAAAGGGTGAAAGGGGAGGAGAGTGGGCGGAGAAAAGGGAGCCAGAGTACACAGTTGGCTTTCTTAAATAACTTTTTTTATTATTGCATGTGTCTATAATAAACAATCAATACAGTCTAAAGCAATGAACTACATGTTTTTAAATTATCATCTCTTAGTAGCATCACAAGAAGCAAAGATATGAAGTATTTACAATGGAAGACACAGCAAGTTAAGCCAGAAGAGGCCTCATTATCGTAACCTTTAGATGCTGAATTAAAAACTCAACTGGAAACGTTATTATTCAAATGCAAAAAACACTGCTGAAAACACCAATAGGCTCCATTAGCAAAAAACTAACAAACAAACAAACGAGAAAAAAAACCTTTCCATTTCAAATTGTCAGAAAACAATGTACAAACAGCAAAAAATCTGGTTTTTAAGGTTTAACAAACATTATTAACATTATAGTATTTATACATTTGGTACCTCTTTGTAAACTAATTTCCAAAAATGTAAATATTGCATATATGCCATTTGTATTGTACCTAAGTAGCAATAATTAACTATGTCAAGTATTAATTAAAACAATTTCTCTTAAGTCTTTTTTCTGAATTACAGCATTAGAAAATCCTCATAGTGGCATCTATTTCACAACACTATCCCATGACAGTTTGGAAAAAAAAGAAAGAAATCAAGGCCAAACCATGTTGTTTAGCATATAACTTAATTAGTGCTTTTTGTTGTTTCAGGGAATTCACTCAAAATACATAATATGTACAGTACAAACAGCATAAGTTATTTAAACTTTAAACCTAAAAAGAAAAAATCTCTCCACAACAAAGTTTTCAGCTTTCGCTTTGATGTAATTCTCTGTATTATTACATTATTTACAGTATACAGGCAAAACATTGGATGTACCCAGTGATGAATGAATAGATATTTTGTCCTGCTTGGGTTTATTGTTTTTGTCTCATTCAGTTTTTGTTTTTTTTGCAGTTCTCATGTTGTGTACCTGTTGCGTTGTTGTCTCACTATTATTGTCGGTGTGGTTGTACTGTAGTTGTTGTGGTGTTGGGGGTGGGCGTGCTCTCAACCTCAGAGCACAGCATATATATTATATATATATATATATATATACTACATTCAAAAGTGTCTTGTGTTACAATCTAGGAAGCTTGTAAGTGCAAGACCGTGCATTTAGCTCCGATGTGTGTATATAAGCGCCAGGCTTGAGGGCGTTATTAGCGATCATCACGCTGTCGCAAGGAAAAGGAAAAAAGGCTCACTGAATATAACCAGACACACTAGTGATATAATAACAGGTATATAATTCTCAGCCAGCTGCACTTATAGCCCAGCCCTTTAATTGGCTCTCTTTTTTTTTTTTGCCGAGGCAACTGGGTGAGAGAGAAAACATCAAACGACGAGAAGAGAGAATCCATGTGGCTCTCTCTCTCTCTCTCGCCGCCGTCACCTATTGAAATATATAAGGTTTTATTTAACAGACATTCCGTTTGGCCATGTTGTTGTTGTTGTTGTTGTTGCGGGTCCCTGGCACTGAGGGGGTTGTCTTTTCCCTGCAGCATAGTGTGTGTGTGTGTGTGTGGGGGGGGGGGGGGGGGGGGGGGGGGGGGGGGGGGGGGTGGATAATGGATAGGTAAAGTGTATAAAATGCCAAGGCTTTGTGTGAGTGGTCAGGTTGGGTTTTTTTTGGGGGGGGCGGGGGGACATGTTTGGGTATACATGAGTGTATGCCAAGTACCCCCTCCTCCTCCTCCTCCGCGCTCTCGTACCGTCCTTTTGTCTTTGTGTGTGTGTGTGTGTGTGTGTGTGTGTATTATAAATCATATACGTCGTCGTCCACACCTCAGCGATAATAATAAATATATTACTCTTAATTATCTCTTTAGTACATACTCTTGTCATAAATGTTAGGATGTGGAACAGTATAAGGAACTTAATCTCAGAGAGAGGGAGGAAATCTCTCTCTCTCTCTCTCTCTACTGCTCTGTGTGAAAGACATTCGGTCGACCGTGACGATCCTCGGTTACGTCTTTGATATCTATACTGCGTATAATAGTTCACATATTAGGTCCAAACTAAAGAAACAAAATGCTCCGTCATCGGCCTGAAAGGGGGCCTGATGGGGGGGCTTCGAGTAAGGCTTTGGATTGGCGGTTTTTTTTACAAAAAAAAGAAACAAAAAACATTCACCTCTGAAAATAAATAATTATTTCATATATATTTTTGCTGCGTAAATGGGTATTATCCTGTTTGTTTTTTGCTTTGAGGTAGGGTTTTTATTTATTTTTCTTTTGTAAGCAATTTTGTTAACGTGGGTTCGTTTAGTTAAAGTTCATGAATGCCTCCTCTTTTAGCACACGCACACGCGCACGCACACGCGCGCGTACACACATTTCACTAGTTCCACACATACACAGTAAATAAATAAATATATATGTAATTTGCGTGTATGAAAACTTTCGACTGTGTGCATGTGTGCGCGTGTGTGTCTGTATGTGTGTGAAGGTTGTGTAACATGTCTTCGCCAGGTTTGGTTCACAGGTTTTAAGGTGAGGGTTTTACTGGCCCTGTCAGCTATAAAAAGCTAAACGAAAACCAATGGAAAGTGTAAGAATGATAACAATATAATAATAATAATAATAATAATAATAATAATAATAATAATAACATTAACTTTCAACAGTAACATTGTTGAAATATATATTTTGTTAGGCCCTAAGGTACACAGATAAATAGTTCTCCAAGTGTAAGAGTCTGTGTCGTCAGCAGCAGTGGTGGTGGTGCCTGAATGTTTGGGTGCCGAGGGGGGTGGCGAAAGGGAGGGAAGATCTTGGGTGGGGGGGGGGGGGGGGTCAAGTGTCCGTGTTGCCATGACGATGGCAGTCCCTGTGACCCCTGGGGGTGGGGGTGGGGGGCTGAGGTCAAAGGTCGTCTGCCGCAGCCCATGGTCCAGCTGTCAGCGAGGCGACCTCGTCACTAAGGCGGCTGTCCCCTCTTGTACACAGGAGAGAGAGAGAGAGAGAGACAGAGAGAGAGAGATGCTCAGCCTTCAGTCTGAAAAAGAAAAGAACAAGAGTGCGTACGTTAGTCATGTGAGCCACACGGAAAGGGAATAGATTAAATGGTTTCCTCTCATCCTTTCCCTCCTTTCAAGTGTGTGCGTGTGTGTGTGTGTGTGACGTCTGTGTGTGTGAGAGAGAGAGAGAGAGAGAGAGAGAGAGAGAGAGAGAGAGAGAGAGAGAGAGAGAGAGAGAGATTTATTACGTAGGTATGGGTGTCAGGGGGAGGGTAAGGTCAAACGGTGTACCCCCCCACACATTCTGTTACCAAGTAAGGAATAAGTGCTCTTCTGCAAAGTGTGTGTGTGCGTGTGCGTGTGTGTGTGTGTGTGTGTGTGTGTGTGTGTGCGTCAGCTGGTGGACACTGAAGTGGCAGGTGCTTTCACTGCAGGGGGAAAAAACAGCCTGGCATTTAGCACTATGCAGCTGACGGAGTGCAGTCTCCAATGACAGCAGAGACGGTAACAACAACACCCACACACACACACACACACACCGTCTCCCCTCCATGCCCCCAAATGTGCATACTGTCTGAGCTCACTGGTAGAAATCCCTGCTCGAAATCCCAGGAAGGACATTATAATTATGTTGTGGATTTCAGCTTTAACCTATTTTACCTGAAGTAAAAAAGTTAATAAAAGTCTTCTAAAATCATGACAATTTTCTGAAAAACCTCATGTTTCTGTATCAGTGGTTCTCAATATTTCATGTCAAGGACACCAACAATTATATGTAATATGCCTCCGCCCCCCATCTGGGACACCCCCCCCCCCCCCAGAAGCAAAGACCTGAGTTAAAACGCCCTGAAAGAATATATATTTAAAGATTTGCGCCCAATATTTCACGATTAAAAAAAGAATATCTGCTATTTTTCAGTAGCTAAAGTAGAACATAATCCTTAAAACACCAAAAAGGGGTTCCCGCCCTAAATGGGTAGCCTCGTTCAGAACAGTGTTTTTGCACAGAGAAGAAGCCGCTGTAACCGATGTATAGCGTCCATTGGTTCCCAACCTTCTTACATACTGAAGTACCACCTCAGAAATATATTTGGCTCTCCATAATAATAACGGATGTTAAAATACTTAAATAAGGAGCTTATACCTGCCCTCTTTGTTCCATTCCTAAGACAATAATATGCTGCTGCTCTCACAAAACTCTTGTCTAATCACTAATCGGCACAGCTGATGATATTTCCAATGTGATTAATACATTCTCAAATCTTGAGATTAACGTCTAGGCGTGTGCCGTCACGCTCATTTTCAGCACGGCTGGAGAGCCTATTTCAACCAATTGGGCATGGTCAGATACTACTAATAACCACTGGTACCAGTGGTGTTGGGAACCTCTGGACTATAGCCTATACCGACGCCATGGTGTCTGGTGACGAAAATAGCTGACCCACCCGCATCGCGCATTTTCGTCGTATGACGGGAGCATTAGGTTCACTTAAGTACTGGAACGTTGTTCCGATGTGGTCCAAATTCCCCTTTAACACCCAGGGTTCTACCGTGTACAACAACAACAACACAACGCACGCAGAAAGATGCAGTGTGTCGTCTCAAGCCCTCACATGACCCCTGCGCTGGTGGTTGAGTCTCGGTGGAAAGCCGTGCTGACCCCCTCGGCCCTCCGTGTGCTTGTTGTTTGTGAGGTTTCATTTGCATGCAGCCTCTCAAACGGCAGCGGAAGTCTCGGCTAGCGCTCGCTCGCGCGCGCCGCTCGCCTCTCGGTGGCTGAGCTTTCCTTCCTTTCTTCCCCTCTCTCGCGCCTCTCCTTTCCAGGCCCGAGAACAAGAGACGTTTTCACTGAGGCCGGGATGTGTGGATCGTCATTCTCTTAAAAAACAAACCCCTCGATTCAGATTCGTTTTGCCACAAAGACACACACGGATGCGAAAACACACACACGCGCGCGTGTGCGCTCACATATGTCTGTTCTCCCTTTCTCTACGACCCCTATACTTCCCCCACACACACACACACACAGACACGATTGAGCATCAAAATCAAAAGGAGAATTACAGTAGTAAACAGATAAGACTTTGACATTTGGTTCCGTTTGTACATCCTTGGTGTATTTTATACTGATCTGTGAGACATCAGACGGGACAAGACGGGGGGGGGGGGGGGGGGGATGAAGTCAATTCTGCTAACGTTACGAGCCGGCATGCACAAGACACACACCCACACACACACCCCCCCACACCCACACACGCACGCACACACCCACACACACCCCCCAGCCCCCCCAACCCCCCCCACACACACACACGCACACACAAACACACACAGACTGGTCGGCGTCTTCATTAGCCTGCTAATCACATCACATCAAACAGACTGACCCAGTTCTATAGAACTGAGGGACGTCGACAACCCAAAATGTGGGAGCAGTTGTTGTTGTAACAAAAGGACCCGTACGGACGAGCTGGGGAGAGGGTCTCTCTCTCTCCTCAATGAGAGAGAGAGGGGCAGACAGAGACACAGACAGACAGAGACACAGACACACAGCCAGACCCACACACAGACAGAGACACAGACAGACAGAGACACAGAGAGACACACTCATACACACAAACAGACACAGAGGGGGGGTGGTGGTGGAAAACCAGAGTAACAGAATCAACCTGACAGAGAGGAACGGGAATGTGGTGAGATCATGGGACCAGCCGTCCATAACGGTGCGTGTGCGTGCGTGTGTGTGTGCGTCAGGGCTGGTCTGAGCCAGTCAGATGCCTGTAGATGCAGACACTTGGGTGAGAATCACTGAGAGCTGCCGGGAAACAAAGTTGAATCACTTCACTAAATAGCACAGGTTGACACACACACACACACACACACACACACACACGCTGGTAGAACCAACCTAATTATCACAGGTGTACCAGGAAGCTTTGCTTGCAGTGGAGACTCACCTACTGTCAGCCTCCCATTGTGCATTGTGTGCGCGCGCACACACACACACACACACACACACACACACACACACACACACACACACACACACACACACACAGCTAATCTAACCTATGCTGATTGGAGAGGGGGGTGGGGGCCGGGCCCAGGGTTTGAACCCACTGGCCCCTACAAGCCCCCTCCCCCGCACACCCCCCTGTGGCACATATAACCCCCCCCCCCACCCCCGGCGCCCATGTCCTGACTCCTGTCCCCAAGCACACCCTGGCTCCTTTCATTATTTATTTAGTTCTCACATCACAGGCTAAATTTAGCCCTGCTCCCCACACACGCGCACGGCCAGGCATGTATTCAGTAGGCAAAAGTAGTGTCCGAGTGCTTGTGGAGATTCAACGTGTGTCTGTCCGTCACCAGCTGTTTGAGCCCTGCACGTCATACAAGACCCCCCTCCCTCCCTCCCCCCGCCAAGCACTCCTACAACCTCTCTGAACTGTGTCCACCGATCACCACGGTAAAAAAAAAAAAGCCTTTCAATACTTTGTCGTACGTTCCCAAAAAATGGCAGATATACAAGCTCACAAAGTGTTGCGGATGCGACGCGTTGTGAGCTTGTTCATCTGCCATTTTTGGTTCACGATACCGTCGTACACAGACGCACATCGAATCAAGCTCGACTCAAGTTAGCAATTCGATACTGTGTATGCAGGGAGCATAAACGGAATACAGCATGGATATGAGATGAGGCTTTGTTTTTGATTGTTTCTTTTGTTTTTGTTTTTCCAAACTCAGGAAAGCAGGCAGCATAGTATAGTGCACAGAGCGGCTTTGTTTACATTCTCGTTGTCTCGGCCCCTCCCTGACCTTCAGCACTGTTGTTGCCACTGCACACAAAACACATTTTAGGCTACCTCTCTGTGACCTCTGAACTCTCACTCTACTTCCTGATTCCTGAACGACAACAACAACCTTTAAAATGTGTGTAGCAGTCACACGCAGACCCACACACTCGCAGACAGACAGATGACAGATAACACGCGCACGCACACACACACACACACACACACACACACACACACACAACAATGGGCTGTTAACCAATAGAGCGTCGCAGTCCCGCCCCCTACGAGGACCCAGGAAATAATTCCCCGTTCATTTTCCCCATAGACATTCCAAAAAGTATTTATTTAAATTTAACTTTCACTTCAAATATCACTTTCAACTTGGCATCCCTACGTTGGGGGGAGTTTAACATAGCTGAAAGATTGCAAAGATTTCCTTTTCATTAACAATGTTCAATCATTTTCAAAAACGTTTGGCAAAAAGAAAATATCAGATCTACTATATAGCTCAAAAACATGTCGTGGGGCTATTTTCATTCACGATTCCTTGTACGACAATTCAGGAATATAGGGCTTATAAGTGGTTAAAAGAGATCCCCCACACCCGGTTCTATTCTGTAATTACCGAGGCACGGCTCTGTAAATTGAATGTTTTCCTTCGTGTGGTGCCTGGGGGCCACTGTACGGAAGCCACAACCACCACCACCAAAGAGGTGAAGGGGCCACGGGAAGAGTGCAGGGTGCTTACAATGTCATGAACCCAATCCGTTCGGAAGGGCTGTGACTGTAAAATGCTTCCGAGAAGTCAGGGAAACAGGCACAGAGCGAGTTCATTAACCCGTTCTGGACGGGAAGGTACTTGCCTTTTTTGGTGTTTTTTAATGCTTTAGCTATTGAAGAATAGCAGATCTACAAGCTCGTAGCGTGGAAAAATCGAAGAGCGGACATTTTTAACTTAAATCTTTGCTTCTGGGAGGGTCCCTGGAGGAACTACATATTATATATAGGGGGGGGGGGGGGGGTCCGCAGCCAAATACAGATAATTCTGGAGGTCCTTGACATGATAAAGGTTGAGCACCAACTGACAACATAGAAACATTTAGAAGCCTTTTCTTTTAGAATCTCAGTCCTAAATGGGTTAAGGGTTGTGTGCATATTAATGTGTGTCCCAGCGTGTGTGCCATGCACGGTATACACTGTCACACACTACAACACATGCACCCGTCCGTCCGTCCGTGCGTGGACTAATATCGCCGCACGCACGCACACACACACACGCTTCTTCTTCTTCGAACTCTGAACAAGCGGCTCAACAATGTCTTAATCCTGAAGTGAATGTAATCCTCCTCCTTTACCTCCCAGCTAAATGGGAGGCTATAGAGGAGGTTGAGTGAGTTTTTATCTAGCGCTCGGAACATCCCGTCCTACTTTGCTCAAAGGGTTATGTATCAGACAGTCAGCAGCAGGTGGGGGGTGGGGTGGGGAGGGAGGGAGCGCAAGACAGGTGAGGCCGGCAAAGAAGAGGAAGAAGAAGAAGACTACATTCTCCACATGTCATCAAATCGAGGTCATCTTATACGACCATGGAGAGGCATGATGGAACAGCTTTCACAACCACACTTCAGCAGTTAACCCATTTTGGCACGACGTCGAAATTTAAAGTTTTTCATTTTTTCTATGTCAGTGGTGCTTAATATTTCATGTCAAGGACCCCAAAAACTATATGTAATTGGCCTGTAGACTAATATGCATGTCCTTGAAATTAAACAGGTTGAGAATCACTGCTTGAGCCGTAAAAGAATATCTCATGGGGGGTCCCTTTTCAAATGGGGGTCTGTATGCAGGCTAGTAATTAGTGTCAATTTGGGGGTCCCTTGACATGAAACAAGTTTGGGAACCACTGCGTGAGTTATTGCTTTGTTAGTAGTCTGTTAATTCAGTTAGCAGAAAAATGTTCCTGGGACTGGGAGCAAGTATAAGGGTGGGACTCTCTACCAGGCAAGGCAAGTCACAGCAGTGGCACTAATGAGCTAGCCAATTAGCTTAATTGTAAAAGGCATTGCTGGAACAACCTCAGTACGTCGTGTCCTCAAAGCCCAGTCAGAACAACAGCGTTCCAGGGTTATGATGTGGCTGCTCGTTTCTCCCTAAGGTAGCAGGAAGTGAAAGTGTGCAGGCAGGGCTCAAATTCACCAGCACCAGCAAATCACACCGTTTTCAGGAAAATAGAAACCAAATATAGAGAGGACCGGACGGTGAGAGGGGGGTTGGAACGGTGTGTGTGTGTGTGTGTGGCGGGGGGGGGGTATTTGGCTTCTTGCCCCCCCCCCCTTTTTTTGCCTCTCTCCCTGTTGTTGTGGCAGATGGTGGCTAGTCATTAGCGTATTGTCACTCCCCTCTGAAGGGCCAGATAACCAGTGAGCACTGCTTGGCTTGGCGGGGCAGGTGCAAGACCCAGCCCCCCCACCTCCAAACCCCCCGCCATCTGCTGAGGGCCACGCGCGCACACACACACAAACAGAGGTGTGTGTGTGTGGAGAGAGACAGAAGGGAGGGGCAGTCTGGAGAGAGTGAGTCGGTCCTCTCTCTCTCTCTCTCCTGTCTGAACCCAAACACCTGACTGACTGACTGCTACTACAGAGAGAGAGAAGCTTCATGAATGAGAAGAAAACATATAGGGAAAGAAGGGAGGGGGGGGGGGGGTTGGGCTGGGGGTCATATGAGGATAAGAAAGAACCAAAGACGTTTATATAGTGGGGAAAGGGTGGGGGGAGGGGAAACGAGAACCTGATGTGAGAGAGAGAAAGGAGACATATTGTGTTATAGAGACTGCAGACTAAAGATAAGACCGAGACAAGCTAAAGTCAGGAGAAAGTGTAAAAGAGAGATAAGTTTACAGAAATAGCAAACATCGCGCACCCGTCACACACACACACACACACACACACACACACACACACACACACACACACACACACACACACACACACACACACACACACAGTCGGTTCAAAGGTCAAGTAACTGACTTTGGGTGGCAGGGACTTGGGCGCGTGCTTTGAAAGTTAAACAGCGAGTGCGCACTGTGCGCAGGGCCATTCAGTCCCCCGCCCTGCCCACCTCCCCGGCCCCCACACAATACCCCCCCCCCACAATGCCCCCACCCCCACCGGTCCTGCCCACCTCCACCCCCCACAATGCCCCCACCCCTACCCTCCCACCCCCACGGACAGACCAGCAAACCCAAACAACATCGTAACCCTTTGGGGCTGACGCGCCAGTGAAGCAATAATCTGCTAACTCTCGGACTAAACGGTGTGTGTGTGTGTGTGTGTGTGTGTGTGTGTGTGTGTGTGTGTGCTTCCACATTCGTGGTTGTTTGTTAAAGGAGCAGCATATATCCTCTTGGCCAGATCCCTACTTGTGCAAACACATGCACACACACGCACGGCACACGCACGCACATTTAAGGAGGCCAAACTACATTCTGAGAATTTCAATTCCTATTCCACCCATTTTAAATTAATGGGAGTGAGTGTGTGTGTGTGTGGAATGTCGACTTATGGTTCACCGAGTGGTGCCGAGGAGTAGAGAGAATGTGGAAAAGCCGGTCATCATCTCATAGTAAACACAGGACACACACACACACACCAATACTACACCCACCCACCCTCGCTATCTCTCTCACACACACGCGCACACATGCACACGCACACATGCGTGCGCACACACACACACACACACAATGTCAGTATTTTGTTTAGCACATCCGTGATTGGCATGCGCAGCATTCCTGATCAGGGCACAGTATACCTATATTAGGGGGTGTTCCGGAAGTAGGCTTTAGTTGTTTTTTTCACTTCAGCTTTTGTTTTCCAGGAATGCCGTAAATAAACCTCAATAACCCAGCTGACTTCTTACAAACCGACTCTCTTTACTGCCAGGCAGCAGCAACACTCGCCACTCTGTTTCCCTCTCACTCCCTCTGTTTTCTTTCTGTCTCTCTCCCTTCCTCTGCCTCCTACATTCCTCCCCCTCACTCTCTCTCTCTCTCTCTCTCTCTCCCTCCCTCCCTTCAAGCCCAAGCGACTTCAGTGGTCTATTTTGTCACGATACTGAAAAACAAAACAACACGTCCGTCGTCATCCCTCCTTTTTCTCGTCTATTCCTCCTCTCCCGCTGCGCTACAGTATTCACAACTTCTCTAGTTCAGTAGTAGTAGCAGTAGCCAGTTGGAAAGGTTCCAATGCTAAACAAAACGCTTGTTGTTGTTGTTGGTAACATTGTAATTACAAAATATACACCTTGTACTCTGAAATACAGAGAGAGCCCAGAGAAAACCAATGGGTGTGAAACAACCACAAGAGGTAGTTAACAACAGGTGTGGTGCGTGCGTGTCTACGCGGCACAGACGTGTTAACCAGAAACATCATGTGCACTAGTGTTTTGTAAAAAAGTGTTCCTGGCAGTGAAAGAAGTGCCCTGGACACCCCCCCCCCCCCTCCTCCCCACCCACCCACCACCAGGTTAGGAAAACAAGTGAGCATTCACCTCTCCCAGCAACCTTTGCACACTGCCCTGCATTCCAGTCCTGAAACCCAGTACCTGACAACCTGATAAACAACTGACTCACTTGTTTTTCTGGGGAACCCGATGACTGCTAACAAACCCCTCACACTGGCACCGAGGAGCCAAAAGAAACACACAAAAGGGGGTGGGGTGGTGGGTAACTTAGCTGTGAAAACCCCACGAGCGGCAATTAAACTTTTAGATTTCACCATCTGTGAAGAACACTGACTCATGATAATCTTCTCCCACACACACACAATGTTGTTTTCTTTTCAAACAACGGCAACTTCTGACATGCTCTCTCTGTTGAGACACACACCGCCCCTGTAAAGTAATCCCTGTCATTTACTAGCGCTGCTTGTGAAAAGCCATTGATGCAACACACAGCGCACAAGAATCAGGTGAAAGGTAATGTTTTGATGCACACAACCCCCCCCCCCCCATTTCTCTCTCTCTCTCTCTCTCTCTCTCTCTCTCTCATGAGAGATAACATTTCATGAAAGAGCATTTCGCAATAGCTAATGTTTTCCATGGCACATCATCCCAAGAACAACACTCCCTGGCCATGAACCATTAGTCTAACACCCCCCCCCCCCCCTTTTTTATCACTGGTCACAAGCCCTGAGTTGTAGTGCATCGGTAAAAGAAAAAGCATGCGTCACTTTGGATGTTTTTTAGCAGCCCACTGACGTGGAAAGATAACTGCGTCACAGGCAGCCAGGCAGCAGAGCAGAGCACCACCACCATTCACAAATCCAGCATTTATAGTTCACAACATCGCTTATAGCCTTGAGGTGGTCGATGTACCATTTGGGTGTGACGGGTACGTGACTAATGCTATCCAAACATCCCCGGCCAACACCCCAATAGCAATGTGCGTTATTTATTATACCTCATTATTTGCCAAGGCTTAATGTATCAACATTTCACAAACGCTACTATGTCGTTAACTCTGCATTTTCCCCAGTTAGTGTGAAAACCGAGCCCTACCGAAACAACATCATGTTTTGCATAACTGTTGCATAACACACTGTAATGTCAATGGAGGGAATTATGATCACATCAGTGTCACTTCTAATTAGAAGATGCATGGCAAGCACTATATCAATGAATAATGTGATGTCCTACCAGACAGTGTAGCGCTGCTGCAGCATCATATTCTCTGAATTTATATCGTAGTAATTCACTTTGAAAATAAAGCTTGAAGCTGCTTAGCAACGTAGAATACGTTAAGCCTTGTCCCCTGTAGTAAAGCCACAATTGCACTCCCTCAATGAATGAAAAACCTGAATGAGTATGCAAATGGTATGAGATATATATTTAACCCATTTTGGGAGGGAACCCCTTTTGGTGTTAGCATTATGTTATTATATAGCTATTGAAAAATAGCAGATCTACAAGCTCATACGAGCTTGTAGGTTTGCTATTTCTGAAAAATCGAAGAACCACCGACATAGAAACATAGCTTTTTCAGAAAACTGTCAGGTTGTAGAAGACACTTTTAGAATCTGATCTCAGGTCAGAATGGGATATATATATATTTTTGTATCAAGCTCACCTTTCACAGCAGTCGCAGTCTCCTTGAAGCCCATGCTGGCATAAGGGCTGGCGCTGAAGCCGTTCATGCCGCCCGGCTTGCAACCGCACGGCGTCGTCTTGAACCTCAGCAGTCCCTCGCAGCCCCCTAAGCTGCATCCTCCCAGGCTCCCCTCCATCAGGTTTAAGGCAATGTAGTTAAGTCCGTTCTGGTAGCCCGCCGACGTCTCCCGGCACATGGGGCTGCTGCTGCTGCCGTACTCCTCGTCGGCCGAGCCCTCCGAGCTCCGTGCGGAGGGGCGCGACACGTTCTCCACCGAGGCGGAGCTGTGCCGCTGCTGCTTGGCATCGTGGGCGAACGACGGGCACACGGGCGTGACGGTGGTGGTGGAGGAGAAGGTCTCCGAGCTGTGGCGCCGCCGCCCCTGCGGGTCGGCCCGGATCACCTTGGCCCCTCTGTCGGGGTCCACCACTGCGGCGGGGATGGACAACGAGGGCCCCCCCAGGAGGAAGGAGGACTCCACGGGGGGCACCACGCCGGCCCCCATGAGATCAGCCTCCAGGCTGAGCCTCTCGACGCAGGCGACGGCGGGGCTGTCGGTGGTGGTGGTGCATAGCGGGGCGGAGGGAGGGCTGCTGAAGGTCATCTCCGTGTAGTCGTCTTTCACCGGGCCGGATGATGATGAACACATTGGGCTCACCTGCCGTTGGAGACGATATTCCTCTGCCATCATCACCCTCCCCTCCTCCTCCTCCTCCTCCTGTCCTGCTGTGCTTTTCTCCTCCCCATCCCCCACTCCACGCATGTCCTGCTGTGGGTCTGCTGGCTGGCTGGGATGAGTCGGTGCCCCCGATGTGTGGTTCAGGACCTGGTGTGAGCCACGGTGACCCCCCGCGGGGCTGACGTTGACGTAGTCGGAGAGTGGCGGCGAGCTGCACAAGCTCAGCGAGGAGTCTGGGCACTCCGCGGGCACAGAAGTGGGCGGGTAGCGGGTGGTGGCGCTGCCGAAGTCTATGTTGATGTATTCTCCCGGGCTGCGGGGCTCAGAGGGGAGCGGGTGTTCGCTCATGCACGGCAAGGTTCTGAGGGACTCCAGGGCCAGCCGTGTGGGGCGGTTTGCCCGAGCCCGGTGGACCAGGCCACCCTTCTCCGTCCTGAGAGGAGATGGGGCGGGGCAAGGGGTGCTGGGGGACCACGGCGAGCTGCCAGACACAGACTTTCCGGGGGAGATGGGACAGTAGTTTGACTCTTCCTCTATTCGCTGACGCTGTAAACTCATCACCACGTACTGATCGGTGTCTGTTGTTGCCGGCCCACTGCTGCGCTGAACCTGGGCTTTGAGAGAGCGAGGCAAAGAGCTGTACGTGTAAGGCTGTCTGTGATGTGACTGTGGGTGAGGCTCTCCTTTGAGCAAGCAGTCCGGGGGTGTGAGGGACACCAGAGGGTCTACGGGGGACATGTTCAAATACTCTCCGTTGGTGAGCTTCCCGTCGGTGCTCTCCACGGACATCTTGGCTCCGCACCACATGCGCATGTAGCCGCTGTCCTCGAGGGACACACTCCCGGGGGAGTCCGTGCGTGGGCCCGGCCCTGCTGGAGAGGCGGGGTGCAAGCGGGGGTTGATGATCTGCTTGGGGGCAGACACACACATGGGGCTCATGGCCATGTAGGCGTCGACCTTGGACCAGGCTGTCTGCGTTACCATGCCCGGCATCATGGGCATGTAGCCGCTGCATCCTTGTTGACAATTAGAGCCAATTTCAACGTCCCCATAATCCTCTGGATAGGTCGCCTTCGGGGAGGCTGTGTGTGACCTGCGAGAAGACTGACTTCCGCTGGTGTAGGTGGCCTTCATGAGCGTGTATTCGTCCAGCGAGGCAGAAGACACTTGAGAAGGGACCCTCTGCTGGCGAGGGGTGGTGAGGGAATATGTGCGCTTTCGATAGGCCTTGTCTAAATCCGGCAAGCGCCGGTAGCCATTCTGATTCTGGCGTTCCATCACCATGTAGCCATGGAGGTCACTGCCGTCTTGAGAGGGCGGGGTGTCGGCGTTCAGAGATTCAGGCGTGTTGCTGCGGAGGGTGAGAGTCAGCCGTAGGTCCCGTGCCTCGGCCGGGCTGGAGCTGTACTCGTCACACGAAATGAAACCTAGGTCACTTGGGGAGCCCGAAAAGGAGGCACTGCAACTGGAGGGGCGCTCCGGGCAAGAGGACAGGCTGACAGGGCTGGGGGTTGACAAGGGAGGGGAGTGGGACACGGGCATGGACATAGACTTACTGTGTTGGAGGGAAGAGCATTCAAATGTCCGGCATGGGCGAGCTGTGATAGTATTAGATCTGGTCAAGAGGGTCCGGTGGACCCCCGGGCTAAGCGGGCTCCTATTCACCGACATGGGGCGTGTCATAGTGCCATCTCCCTCGCTGGCCGCGCGTATCCGACAGGACGTAAATTTGCTCACGGGAGACGTCGCGGCCATGCTTTCGGTGCGCGACCGCCGGGGCAAGCCCGTCTGGCTGGGGGGAAGGTTGTTGAGGTGCCTCCGGGTGGGCACAGAAATGGGGTTGGTGCCGGATGACTGGCTCTTGCTGCGCGGGCGGAATTCAGACAGCTCCTTCATGGCTTTCATGCTCTCCAGGATAGTCTCGTGGATGTTCTGCGCCACCACGGAGTCGTCCGCCTGCATCCACAGCTCCCCGGGACCCGTGGCCGCCGATCGACCCACCTCGATGAAGAAAAAGCTGTCGGAGTGGCCGCACCTCCGAATGTTCATCAGCTGTAGACTGACGGAGGCGACCTCCGTGTTCAGCTTGACGAAGCTGATCGTCCGAGTGGAGAGGCAGAGCCTGTACACGCCGGTTAGATTCCTGCTTTGCCCGAGCCCTTTGGATTTCAGGTTCACCTGCCATACCTCCTTGTACACCGCCGTGACCGGCGTGATCATGCCGTAGCTCGACTCGTCGAAGCCCACGAGCGAGGAGGCGGAATTAGACGCCGTAGCGGAGGAGCCGTCGTAGACTTGCTTCCCCTCGCTCATGAGGTCCGTCAGAACTCCGTACCAGTTCTCCTGCTCCTGCTCGTTCTCCGCCGCCACGGCGAAATACTCGTCCTTGGTGTACAGGGCGATGAGGTATTTGTGTTTCGCGTCCGCTCTCTTGTTGATGTTGAGGCAGCAGTCCAGAGGAATGACTCTCTTCGCGGCCGATTTGTTTTTCCATTTCTTCTCGCTCTCGTAGTATTCCAGCCGCGCGGGGAAGCCCTCGCTCGGCTCCTTGAGCACGAAGAAGCGCTTGTGTCCGTGCTTCTGCTTCTTGAGATATCCACACTTCTTGATGTTGTTGTTGTTCACGTTCGCATTGCTGTTGGAAACCAAGTGTCCTCCTCCCGTGTGTGGCGGACTCGCCATGTCTATCGTCCTTTCACAAACAAAAACAAAAATGTTGCTTTTTATATTCCTTGAGTTTAATTCGCGCCTGCTCCAATGTGTTGTTTCTTTTAGTCCGTATCGCCTCGCCTCGCCGCGCGGCTCTTCAGTCCCCGCCGAGCCGCCGGTTGTTGTAATGCGTTCGTCTTCCCCTGCAGTTGAGCAGTAAATAACACATGTCTCCTGGTGACCGGGGAGTGAGGAGGGAAAACATGTGACGTTCTACACACATCCAGCTTTGGTTACAAAAAAAAGAGAAGGGAAAGAAAAAAAAATACACACACACCGACGGTGGGCGGTGCGCGCTGAGCTCATTCGGCTTATTGGTGGAAAGGAGTGAATGCTGTAGTGAAATGGCCCCGCTGACGGAGAGAGAGAGAGAGAGAAAGCCCTCCTCCTCCACCATCACTCTGCCCTCTTCCGACTCACTTGTGTGTAGACAGCAGTACTAAGCCTGTTTCTACAACTTTATTTATAGAGCATAGTATTGAGATAGGCTATATAATAGGCTATAATTATTGTGTTCTACGAGGCGAATAATATGACATTGACCGTGCTTATGAGACAGAAAAAACGTTTCTGTAATTAGACTTCTATTCAGTGTAATTAGACTTATATTACCTATACAGCTGGTCTACTATAGCCTGCTGCTATATGTAGTAGTAGTAGTAGGCTTACTATAGGCTTAGTAGGCTAGCTACTACTATACTAATACTATTAGGGTAGGTTGCTACTACTACAACAACAACAACACCAGCCTATTAATAGCCTATTAGGTGCCTATTCATTTTTAGAGTTTATTTGGCTATATAGAGTACGTTACTAAATGTTATGATGATGATGAATTGAACAAGGTGGACCCTCTTGTAAATAAGCTTTATTGGGTCGTCCACTCACTGTTAACAGTTTTTGTATTGAGTTGTGCTTATACTGTAATTCTGCAAACTGTTAATAAATACTTCAATCGACCTATCAATCAATCAAGGCAATAGGAAAACCATGGCCGTAGTGGCCGCGCAGTAGACCAGTGAATGTCCATGCATGATGCATGCATGAAGCATTCATTGCAGCGAACAGCGTGACTTTAGTTTAGCACAAGAGAGCTGGAGGCTGTTCCTCTTTCCAACTTCAGAGGTAAACATCCACATTCATGACACTCCCGCTGTGACTCATGTGCAGTTGGAGGAGCCTCTGATATTGCCTAATAATCCCTATAAATATATGCGTTTATTTTCCCACCTGACCAGCCTCTCTTTTGCGTTTGTGTGCTGCGCAGTGGAGGCGCACTAGTGTGAATGATAAACACCATCTACGTCGACTGTTATTTGCAGCGTAGTAGACTAGCCTACTTTATTGCGTATATAACCCTGCCTGGGGCTCCCAGGACAGCTGCAGCCAGCCACAGTGCCTCTAGCGTTTCCGAACGCGTCAATGCGCGCGTGCGTGCGTGTGTGCGCAACCTGTACGCGGATTCATGTCATGATGTATAGGCTGGCTATACTGACTGTATAATTAGCCTATATACGCCTCATACGGCCCTAAAATAAATCCATCGCTCGCGCGAACGCGCGCACACACACACACACACACACACACACACACACACACACACACACACACACACACACACACACACACACACACACACACAGAGAGAGAGACAGAGATGCCAGTTTTTTTCCCCCTGCTCATATCTGAATCTTAAATATTTAATTAATAATACAAAATCCTATAGTCCCGCGGCTGGTCCGTTTGAAGCAACCTCTCTCCTCTCAGCCAAACACAGGAACCCGTACCCATATTTGGTTGTATCAAACATCTCTGTATTTGTGGATGACGCAGTCAGTGTGTGCGTACGTAGCCAGCCTACAACGTCTGTGAACACAATGCTGCTCCAATAGCGCCGCGCGGTTGATGATGAGCGGCAGAGGGAGCCCTGCCTGTCTGTGTTTATTCCACCCCAGAGAATATTGTTTCATTTTATAGTGTCCGACAGCGAGGTGGTGCTGCCTCTCTGAAACGCCAACCTATATTTGTATTTTATTGTCTTATGCTTATTAGTTATTTTCCATATGATGACTGTTTATTTACTCACCAGCTGGCTGGCCCTGCTTAGCTTATTTGGAGCTGTATGTGGGCTATCATTACTCATCATTGAAAATGTGTCCTTTTTATCTGGCTGCTGCAAATCTGCCAGTTTGAATACAGTGAATCCATGCACTAAAAAGCCTCCTCTGCTGGCTCAGCATCAACCAAATCTGTCCTCAGCCGCAAGGTCAATTACTGTGCCCTGTATAGGTCAATTATGCCATGCAGCAGCAATGATTGGACTGGTATATCCTACCCAAGTGGATGATAAATCAAATCATGCAACCATACTGCCTCCCTTATTATTCAACCAGAAGAATGCATGTGACACTGACTGCATCTTGTGTTGGTTGTTGTACTTCTGTGTCTGTAGTAGTGCATTGTGTATGGGAACATTCTTGGAATAAGCGGTGCTACAATGCATGGTTCTTGTGGCACAGTTGCCCCGCCTGAGATATTACATAGGTATGGTGGAGCCAGGGCAACCAACCTACCTTTCAGTTGCTATAAAGTTGATCTGGGTTTTAATCTTCGTTAATTGGATTGATTGAGACGGTATTGTAAATCATGTCTGTTGTATTTGTATACAATTTAGCAGACGCTCTTAAAGGAGAATTCCATGCTAGAAGGATTTCTTACCTTTCTTTGTAGTTGTTACGTCCCCTGTCCACACCAAAGAGGTCCAGGTGTTTTTTTGTTAAAAAACTCCTTATTGGCTATTTCCCCTCCCATAGCCCTCAATGAATTGCATTGAATTGAATGGGGCTATATGGGGTGTTGTGCTAATTTGCTTATTTCCATCGAAATAAGTAGTAAAGTGTGCCGCTTGGGATATTATTTACATTATGAAGAGAGGATATATACAAAATAATTATAATTCTGAGCGATGGAAATAAGCGAAATAGCACAACACCCCATAGCACCATTCAATTCATTTAGGGCTTATGGTAGGGGAAATAGCCAATAAGGAGGTTTTGCACAAAATAACGACACGATGTGAACTTGTAGATCAGCCATTTTAATCAAAGAGGGACATTTGTATTGAGAAAAAAGAAAAGACTCAATTACAGAGCCAACTCAGGTCAAGTTTACAAGGTATATATAGACTAGGGTCCAATGATGCTACATAATGCCAATTACTGTCTCATTAAGAAGCAAAACACTCTCCCTTCCATTCACTTATAGGCTACTGTGACCTGGAACTAGCCAGATGGATGTCAGGAAGGAGAGTGTAAAACAAATGGAGATAGTTGCTGACCGGATAGTGTTGACCACATAATTGCAATGTTCACTGGTCGATTCCATCCGGAGACCGAGCTCCTGCATATATATCTTCCCCCCTCTCTGACTCTCTACCTTCAGCTTACTGTCTCTTTAGCCTACATCTACACCTGTCCTATCGAAAAACTGCCTAAAGATTAAAGAATAATCTTAGATGAAAAAAATAAATGGAGATAGAAAGGTGCAAGTTGCAGAAATGTACCTTTTTTTTGTTTTACTATATATACGGTAGTCATCAACCCCTTAAACCAGTGGTTCCCAAAGTGGGGCCCCGGGACCCCCAGGGGTCCTTGATGGAGTTCCAGGGGGTCCCCAGCTAAATGATATAGTTCGGAACCAAATGGACCCTTATGGGTCTGTAACTCAGAGAGTGTACAAATGGAACCAAACGGACCCTTATGGGTCTGTAACTCAGAGAGTGTACAAATGGAACCAAAGGGACCCGTCTCAGAGTTAAATTAACATTGATTTTTACAATATAATTTTGGGTCCCAGAGATAGAAATGCAGTTAAAACGTGCGTTCATAGCATTAATGCATGTCAAACTGGGGGTCCCCTTGACATGAAAACGGTTGAGAGTGACTTCTAGAGCCGTACCAATGGGGGTCCGCAGTCTAATAAATGACAATTTGGGGGTCCTTGCCATGAAAAGGTTTGGGAACCACTGCCTTGAACTCTATAGTATAGACCACACAGGGCCTCTGTCCGTTATTTCCCTATATATGCACCAAATTGATTTGGTGAAAATAGCCAATCTTATAAGCTGACGTGTTGTGAGCTTGTGGAATCTGCTATTCTCGCCAAATGTTCGCCTCACGATAGTGAGGCTATAGGGTTCATGTGGTGAACCACTCTACTGAGAAATGCAAATCTAGTCTATTAAAACCCCAATACGGTGGGAAACAGTCCTGTAAACCGTGCCATCATCAGCCCATATGCACATGGCAGGCAATCTGGTATGCATGTCCTCCTATATCCCCATCTCTTAGGTAACCACGCATATTTATCACCTTCCGATTTACACAGCGTGGGGCATTAATTTACGAGTTAATGAAATGGCCATCTCCCAGGCTGATTTACAAGGCCTTTAAATGACTCCTCTCACCATCGGCCTTATATGAACCCCATTAGGGGCTACGGCTTATTTGTTTAGTCTACGATAGGGGCGGAGAGAGAGAGT
>NC_139707.1:37095584-37108084 GCF_964188405.1 Protomyctophum parallelum
AAATGTGTTTGTGTTAAATGTGTATTTGTGTGTAAGCAAGTCTACAGAAGTAAAATCCTCAGTGTTTATTCAATTTTGGACCCCATGTCCATGTACTATTGTCCTTATTTCACCCACTCATCCAACATCCACACTGCCAGCAGCTCTCTCTCTTGCACGCACGCACGCACGCACGCATGCACACACGCACACACACGCACACACACAACTGGAGTCACATACTGCCCAGATGTCGCATGGTGAATAATCTCACTGGAACTGCATGTTCCCTGTGTCTCGTGGCTCTTCCCCCTTCCTCTCTTTATCTCTGCCATTCCTAAATTAATACCTCAGTCAAGTGGACTGCCCACACTCATGATGGATTAACTACGAACAGAAAGGAGTGCGAATATTCCACACGAGAAAACGATGGGTGACAAATAGCTAGGGACACAGAGGTTGAAGTGTGCGTGTGTGTGTGCGTGCGTGCGGGTGGGTGGTTATTATAATGGCTGCAGAGAAAAAAAGTAGGAAGGCATGATTCCGGCATTCCAATGTAAGGAACAGATTAGAAAGCTATATATCTAATCTCACTGCTGTATACAGCAATATGCCAGTTGTCGTAAATCAGCCAGACGAGGGACAAAAACATCATAAAACGGGGAATTTTGTTGTTGCAGTGTGAAGGTGTTGGCACTGTTGCATATACTTGCTTGAGTGCATTCTCTGTGTGTCACAGAGACGATTGTGTCTTATTTTGGGCCAGGTGCTGGACATCAAGCCTAATCAAGGACATCAAACATCCACAATTCCACACACTGTTTATAACCCATTTTGGGTGGGAACCCCTTTTGGTGTTAGCATTATGTTACGCTTTAGCTATTGAAAAATCGAAGAACGACTGACATAGAAACATAGCTTTGTCAGAAAACTGTCAGGATGTAGAAGACATTCTTAGAATCTGATCTCAGGTAAAAAAAGAAAATACTTTATTACTGGCGCAACGTTTCAACCTTTTAGGGTCTTCATCAGGCAAATCTGTGTGTCAGACATATATATATTCTCAAGTTAGGCATATAAAACGAAACACAAAAGCAAAGTAACATACCGTATAGGATGCATTGCATCCTGAAGTAGTTAGCTGTTAAGGCTTATAATTCTGCCCCATGCAGGGCTTATCATTCCCGCTTGGAACGTGTTTCGCCAGAGCAACACAAATAGTACATTCCTGACCCCGCGAGGCTGTAATGGCCTGAGGTCACGGCAACCCATGGCAGGATGAAAACAACACTTGCGAAGGGGTCAGTTTGCCCGGGGCGGTTATGGGCTCGCTGTGAGGTCACATGCTCATAGAGGTCAAGGTTCAGGACGTCAGCAGCAGCGCACAAATGCATCACGTACGTACGTATACAGTATGCCTTCTGGGCCTTGGGCTTGAGCCCGCGACTCCTGCTTCCCGTGGTATGTATGCAGTGTAATGGTGTAATGGTGATTTATTTTTTTCAGTACCGCGGCACGTCACGCGCACGCATAGAACTAAGCCTATATTGTTTATAGTGTATGAGAGTTTCTGCCCCCCGACCTCTGGAATGATCTCCCCAATCATCTCAGCGTCGCCCCCTCTCCCTCCTCTCCTTCGAAACCTCACTCAAAACCCGCCTATTCAAGATAGCCTTCCCCATGGCTGAGGTCTGGTTAAGATCCCTTGCTGAGATAAACGTCTTTACTGTGCTGCAGTAGCGAAACTAAAAAGTTTGCTTTGTACGAATCTCTTCATTGATGGAGGAGGAGGCATTCTTGTTGCCGTTTGTTGCGTGCGGAACACCACAGAAGCACGCGTGCGTGCGTGCGTGAAATGAAATGCACATTGTAAAGTGCTGTGGAGAAAGGCACTATATAATTGCACCATTTACACATGCTGGCTTACTGAAGTTATGAGTGGTAATTTAGATCGCAATTTTAAGTGTTCATGGTGTCTTCTGGAAGTGATTCGTATGTCAAAATGCATATCATTGATTGCTGTCAAGCAGAAATCTCTTCAACTTTGAATCACCCCCCCCCCCCCCTCTATTTTCGTAAAATAAATGAATGCCCTACCTACAAGCTGCACAACGTTGCATCGTGACCTATTTTGAGCTTGTATACATCGGATATTTTTGCTATTGTGGAAAAAGAATTGAGAGTTATGTCTGTCTGTAGGCTTTATAAATATAATGAATTCAAGTTATCTTGTGAGAAAATAACAACTACATTGAAACCATTGGAGTTTTGGACAAGGGTTCTGCCCTCACAGCACCGATATGTATGCACGTTGCATGCATACATTTTGTTGTAGATTAGTTAGAATTTACACTCAGAGTGTAAAGAAATACAAGGTAGAGTGGAATGAGTCAAACCAGGATGTAAGAATAGTTCCTCTGACAGGCGACCAACAGGTGAGAGCCTGGCTTCCCAATACACTCAGGGTTATAAGTGGATGCATGACTCATATGAACTATAGGTTGAAAACACTGTAGTATTTTCATTTCCATTGCAATTTCTATTTGTGTTAAAACTGCAAAGTGACTGTGTATGGCATGTACGTACTGTACATGGCATCATGAATACAAATGTCTAGGTAAAAGGTTAGACTTATAGAACCCATTGGCGAAATGTTAAAATATGAGGCGGTTTCCACCGCATAGAGCAACCATCTGCTTATAGCTGCAGCAAAGAAGATGAGCTTACGTGTGCAGTTTAAGTGTAACACTCTCATGCAGTGTTAAATTAACTCTAAAACACATGGATTTTGGTGCCTATAATATGTTAGGATAACATGCATTATACAAGGAACAATTTAATTAACATGATATGAAATGGAGTTGGGTCATGGAGTTTGGTGTGTGTGTGTGTGTGTGTGTGTGTGTGTGTGTGTGTGTGTGTGTGTGTGTGTGTGTGTGTGTGTGTGTGTGTGTGTGTGTGTGTGTGTGTGTGTGTGTGTGTGTGTGTGTGTGTGTGTGTGTGTGTGTGTGTGTGTGTGTGTGTGTGTGTGTGCATGCGTGCACGGCATGTTTGTGTTTGAAACTAATGGAGACAGAAGAAAGGCAGCCATGTAGTGAGAGGAACAGACAGTTAAATTATGCATGTGGAGTGATAAGCCAATCAAGTTGCTTTAATTGAATGTTGAGTGTTAATGAGTCTGAGATGAGAAGGCGACATGCCCCGAGGTCAAAACAAGAATTCTGCCCTAAGAAATGAACCGCCGCCGTCATCAATGTGTAGCATAAGCAGTTATTATGTGATTCACTCTCTCACTCAAAGACACTAACATATTTGCAGGCAGTCGTTCTGTAGTGCGCGCCGCTGCACTCAGTTTATCACTAAGCTAATGAACTATAGGTGTCTTCCCTAGGATGTAATTAGGGCCAGTATTTACTTCTTTACCAATACCGTCATTAGTGGGTTTATTGGCTTATCTGATACATGGTTCTAATTACTGTACCTTATGGATACCACGTGGCAAAATGTACATTTAACATATCCTTCAGAATATGATTAGAGATGTGTTATGTTTGGAGATATATGATATTGGACGCACACGCACGCACACATGCACTCAAGCACGCACACACACACACACACACACACACACACACACACACACGACTGTTGGCGACTGTGGCTCAGGAGGTCGTCCAATGATCCATGGGTTGGTGGTTCGAATCCCGGCTCTTCCTGTCTTCATGTCGAAGTGTCCTTGGGCAAGACACTGAACCCCAAATTGCTCCCGATATGCTGATTGGTACCTTGCATGGCTTCTGCCACAATCAGTGTGTGAATGTGTGTAGTGTGTGAATGGGTGAATGTAAAGTGCCTTGGATAAAGGTGCTATATAAATGCACCACACACACACACACACACACACACACACACACACACACACACACACACACACACACACACACACGCATACATGTATACATATGGCTATATTTGCCCTCTAAAGAATGTATGGGATTATGTATGTAGTGTACCATGATGCGGCACTTTTTAACTGCGTGTAACCAATAATGCAGAAATGCATAACAACCAGCAATGTTTTGATTGTATTCATGTGGAATGAGCTGTTTTTATAGTGTGACAACACAATAAAACATGCTTTATGACTTATAAACGGATATATAGCACTTTACATATCTTGCAGCTCTGTGGTAAAACACATCAATCCTGGACATAATCTCAACATTTCAGAGATGGGTATCAGTATTTCAGGCAGTAAATGTACCGGTTGAAATCTGTGTACCAATCTGCCGCACGCACACACGCACGCACGCACGCACGCACGCACGCACGAACGCACACACGCACGGACACCAGCTTCTTTAGCCTTTATATCTTTGTACTTTTCCAGTCCAGTTGTGGAGACAGGCTAAAACTTGAGGAATACATAAATTGTATACATTTTCACCACAAATTTGATGTTTGAAACAACTCATCGATGGCCACCATTACGCTGCAATTTATCTGCCAGCGGATACAGCAGTGTCTTTCAGTTTGAAGACCCCAAAATGCACCCCATAATGCAGGGGTTCTCAACGTTTTGGGCTGGGGGGGAAATGCTTTGGCCACGTCTCGGGACCCCCACCCCTAATTCAAACTGACTGCAAAAATAACCTTAATAATAGAGAAAATGTATTATAAATAAATACTGAAACCAGTTATAATCATTAAGGAAAGTTTATGCATGCACTATGAGTACTATGTAAACTCTTAATTTCCATTCCATTTCCATTTTCCAGCCATTCACTAAAAAATTATAATAATAATAATTTGGGAACCCCTCAAAATAATTTGGAAAAGGGGTGGGTGAGGGATTCAGTTTTTACGGGGGCCAGTTTCGAATTGCAATCGTCCGTAGGACCGTAGGTGCTCTTTGAGAGCGGTTTTGAAGGAGTCAAGGGATTCACATGTCTTAATGACTATTGGTAGTGCTTCCACATTTTGGTGGCATAGGAGCAAAATTAATTTAGTCCCTTGTTTGTTCCAAATCTGGGTTGCACATGGTTTGTTGAACTCCCTCCCTCTGGTGTGGTGGGTGTGGACTTCGTTGACATTAAGGAAGTATTTAGACACGTACATGGGTATCTTGTTGGTGTATATCGAATCTTGTAGACCAGACCCATTGCAAGATGCTGTAGCCATTTCAGCCTCTCAAAGTGGGCAGGGGTGAGGTGGGTTTGGGGAGTGAGGCCAAGCAGTAGACGGAGGCGGTGGATATAAGCCAGACCTGCATTCCGAATCAATAAATAATATAAAAAGCAGTCAAAACGACGATTGGGGAAAAAAAGACGTCAAAAGACGATCTTGGTGGCTGAAAACGGGAAAGGCAAGCATAATTTATTATTTATCTCTTTTTTATTTTTTATTATTTCATTAGATTTGGTCGTCCGGAAAGCTTTCTTATTGTTGTTTTACAATATGTGTGTGTGTGTTGGTTATATAGCATTCATGATGTAGGTGAAAAATACTGTCGCCTCACTTACGGTGATTTGTTTTGTCTGCATTAATCTTCCCTGTCTCGCAGTGTTATTAAATAGTTATTAGTCTGGGGTACATCAAGTTGAGTGACCATACATGATTTGCTGATTGCTCGTCACACACACGCACACGTCACGCACACACACACACACACACACACACACACACACACACACACACACGTCGTACATACAATAGGACACTCATCATACTTATTAGACGTGGAGCATGCTTCGAGTCAGGGCACATGATCTCTAATGAATTGTATACATTTGGGGGATGTAATGAAAATCTAAATGGAGCCAATGCCTCATGCAGAAAGAAACACAGACACACAGGCACAATCATGAATACACGTTCGTTCACAGTTCACACAACCTCTCCTAATGAATGTCAGTCAGTCATGATGGCGTCTTCCAGACGCACGCACGCACGCACGCACGTACGCAGTCACACAGTCCAGGCACACACGCACGCACGCACGCACGCACGCACGCACGCACGCACGCACGCACGCACGCACGCACGCACGCACGCACGCACGCACGCACGCACGCACGCACGCACGCTTTCTCTCTGCTGTAGTACAGCCACATGAATATGTAAGGAGTTCTATACACTGAAGCAAGAAGGATGGAGTTTTATACACTCCCTCCTCCCGCTTCTCCCTCATCTTCTCATTCTTCCTTTACATCAACCCCCCCCAGCCCCCCACCACCCCCACCTCCTCCTCCTCCATGCTTCCTCCCCTCCACTCGGTATAGGCTCTGCAGCGGCTCTGAAATATTTAACAGTTAAGAAGAGTGATCTCCCTCTCTCTGTCTGTCTGTCTGCCTGCTCCAACAGTGAATCACAGAGCTTCACTCTGTGTATACCTGCATGGAGACCAAGCTGACAAATAGCCGGTTCGATGGGGCTGTGAGCTTGTAGATCGGCTATTTTCGGGCACGCGACAGACACCTTTGTACGGCATGCATGTATACGGTATGGAAGAATGATGCCAGATATACGGAATGTTTCACAGAGCATCCAGTGTGTCTCTGTGAACCTGCACGTATATACATGAGAGGATGTGGGTGTAGATCGTGTATACATATATGTGTGTGTGTGTGTGTGTGTGTGTGTGTGCATGCTTGTGCGTGTGTGCGTGTGCGCTTGCGACTGTGGGTGCGTGCATGCATGCATGTGTGTGATCCTCATCCGGTATACCCTATAAAATACTCTGACTATTAGCAGAACCCTCATCGATCAGCTGTGTGCGTGTGTGTGTGTGTGCGTGTGTGTGTGTGTGTGTGTGTGTGTGTGTGTGTGTGTGTGTGCGTGTGTGTGTGTGTGTGTGTGCGCGTGTGTGCGTGTGTGCATGTGTGCACGAGCGCGTGGGTCGTGGGCCAGTGGAGCGTATAGTTGAGCTTTACTGTAGCGACCACACACCACAGGGGCTGCTGCATGCTGCTGGAATGTGTGCAAGACGAGAAGGTGGTTATCGGAGATGAGTATAGAGGTGCTGATCGACAGGGAAGAGCCAGGAAATCTCTGCACTGGACGCTGTGCTTATATGTATGGGACATGTACACTGGACGCTGTGCTGTATGTATGGGACAGACAGTACACTGGACACTGTGCTGTATAAGACAGTACACTGGACCAGTAGCGTTTTCCAGGAATCACATTTTGGGCAGGCAAGATGTGTTAATTGTCGCCCCCCCCAGGCGCACAATCAGTAGCACTAAAGGTTTTCAAAGAGATATACCTGCCAGACAGTAGGATACAAAGGCTGAAAGGCATGCATTTGCATTCGAATGGGTGATTGAGGGTCGCGCTCTGCCGCAACGGCCAGTCCGCCGTCCACTAATAGTTCTCAGGTCTTGTTTTTATCCTCAGTGTATGGATTTTTGCCAGGCAGAAAATGGATTTGGACAGGCGGACAGAAGGCCTGTCCTCACCTTATTGTAGATACGCCACTGCACTGGACACTGTGCTGTATGTATAAGACAGTACACTGGACACTGTGCTGTATGTATATGACAGTACACTGGACACTGTGCTGTATGTATATGACAGTACACTGGACACTGTGCTGTATGTATATGACAGTACACTGGACACTGTGATGTATGTATATGACAGTACACTGGACACTGTGCTGTATGTATATGACAGTACACTGGACACTGTGCTGTATGTATTAGACAGTACACTGGACACTGTGCTGTATGTATAAGACAGTACACTGGACACTGTGCTGTATGTATAAGACAGTACACTGGACACTGTGCTGTATGTATAAGACAGTACACTGGACACTGTGCTGTATGTATATGACAGTACACTGGACACTGTGCTGTATGTATATGACAGTACACTGGACACTGTGCTGTATGTATTAGACAGTACACTGGACACTGTGCTGTATGTATAAGACAGTACACTGGACACTGTGCTGTATGTATAAGACAGTACACTGGACACTGTGCTGTATGTATGTATGTATGTATGGGACATGTACACTGGACACTGTGCTGTATGTATAAGACAGTACACTGGACACTGTGCTGTATGTATAAGACAGTACACTGGACACTGTGCTGTATGTATAAGACAGTACACTGGACACTGTGCTGTATGTATAAGACAGTACACTGGACACTGTGCTGTATGTATAAGACAGTACACTGGACACTGTGCTGTATGTATAAGACAGTACACTGGACACTGTGCTGTATGTATAAGACAGTACACTGGACACTGTGCTGTATGTATAAGACAGTACACTGGACACTGTGCTGTATGTATAAGACAGTACACTGGACACTGTGCTGTATGTATAAGACAGTACACTGGACACTGTGCTGTATGTATAAGACAGTACACTGGACACTGTGCTGTATGTATGTATAAGACAGTACACTGGACACTGTGCTGTATGTATAAGACAGTACACTGGACACTGTGCTGTATGTATGTATGTATGTATGGGACATGTACACTGGACACTGTGCTGTATGTATAAGACAGTACACTGGACACTGTGCTGTATGTATATGACAGTACACTGGACACTGTGCTGTATGTATGTATAAGACAGTACACTGGACACTGTGCTGTATGTATATGACAGTACACTGGACACTGTGCTGTATGTATTAGACAGTACACTGGACACTTTGCTGTATGTATAAGACAGTACACTGGACACTGTGCTGTATGTATAAGACAGTACACTGGACACTGTGCTGTATGTATGGGACAGTACACTGGACACTGTGCTGTATGTATTAGACAGTACACTGGACACTGTGCTGTATGTATATGACAGTACACTGGACACTGTGCTGTATGTATAAGACAGTACACTGGACACTGTGCTGTATGTATAAGACAGTACACTGGACACTGTGCTGTATGTATAAGACAGTACACTGGACACTGTGCTGTATGTATATGACAGTACACTGGACACTGTGCTGTATGTATATGACAGTACACTGGACACTGTGCTGTATGTATAAGACAGTACACTGGACACTGTGCTGTATGTATATGACAGTACACTGGACACTGTGCTGTATGTATATGACAGTACACTGGACACTGTGCTGTATGTATTAGACAGTACACTGGACACTGTGCTGTATGTATATGACAGTACACTGGACACTGTGCTGTATGTATGGGACAGTAAAGTGGAGACGGTTTGCAGCCTGTATGCTGCCTCAAGGGTTTGCACGCCCCCCCCCCCCATACAGCCTGAGCTATATACTTAGTTGCGTGTGGGTGTCAGTGTGTCACACAGCGGAAATAGCAAACCTACAAGCTCACAATGCGTCACAGGGCGACGTGTTGAGTCTTTGTCGCGTGACACTGACATGCAAGTATAGTATGAATCAGGCTTACCCATCAGCATGCCGCAATGATCATCATTTCATTCTGGGAATGCTAGTTATTCTGGGCTGTGGCTCCACACAGGGCCACACGTGTTTAAATGTAAAACTGTGTATTTTTGTATTATATTTATTGGACCTTTATTTAATAGTGTACACTACAGTAAGCTGACAGGAAATGGAGGGAGAGAGAAGGGGAGTGACACACAGCAAAGGTCGTCGGGATCGGGACTCGAACCCGGACACACTGGCAGGCTGGATTAGCAGCCTATAGGTGCCCGGACCACTAGGCCCGGCCCGGTCCTATTTTTTGTATTTGTTTTTGTTTTTGTTTTGTATGTGTCTGTAGACCTACTGTATTTTGCTTTGAAAACAATTCTGTCTAAAGTACAATACAAATGCTGCTACTAATATATGGACTGGACATACCCGGCATCAGCGCAAATCGAAGTTAGTTGCTCGAGACGGACAGTATTTTCCATTGTTTTCCCGACGGGTATACCCAGATTGGGCAACGGACATGGTTGACACTTAACACTAGCTGTTAGCAAATGGTTGCTGTGTGAGACGACAGACCAGATCTCGATCAACGAGAGAGACAGAGAGAGAGAGAGAGAGAGAGAGAGAGAGAGAGAGAGAGAGAGACAGAGGGAATAGAGAGAGGGGGTAGAGAGACAGGAAGGGAATGAGGAAGGGAGCGATAGTGTACATTTCTCCCATGCAATTATAACCCATGCAGCCAATACCAGAACCTGTGAACATGCTGGGTGACCGGGGAACGGCAGGAACCCTTATAACGTCGGTTGACTCTCCACATGTTCTGCTTGCAATAATAATAATGTCTAGATATTACCATCAAAGATTAGACACACTGTTCCAAGGCTATGAGGGAAAGTCGTGCAAAATTCAGACAAATAACAGGGAAACAATGTGAGTGTTCTGGTGAGTGAGGAATGGGACCCAGACGCAGACAAACAGCTGAACTCAAACAAATCTGTGGAGCGGTGCCCTGGCTGTAGGCCAGCTGTAGGCAATCAATGCTGATGTGTCAAGCTGCGCCTAATGTGACACCTCAGCTATGGCTGCGCCCAGGGCACCCCTCCATGGATTCGTCTACTCTACTGCGACTTCCCATAGACGGCCCATTCATCCAAAAAAGTCCTATCTAATTGTATTAAATAACGTCAAAGTCACCAACATTGCAACTGTACGGAAACCTTGAATTATCCTCTTTCTATCTGCAATGTGTTTGTTTAATAAAAGTCCACTGTAGCCACAGGGAGCTATACTCCCTGTCAAGAAATTCCTTGCAGATGATTTTTAAGTGGTGCAAACCACTTCTACATCCAGCATGCAATGCCCTGTACGTGTTTGTGTGTGTCTGTGTACCCGTGAGCAGGAGTGGTGTGCGCATGCATGAAATTGGAACGAGAGAAGTATGTGACATGGCTGCCACCTGCTGGACGCAAATTATACAATTGGAATGATACAAATTGGAACGATACAGAGAACCAATAGATGGGAGTTGCACCACTTGGTTCACACTGGTGTGATTTCTTTTTACAAGTGCTGGAGTTTGGAAGTGCATGCTCATTGACTATCTATCACTCAACCCTGTCAACAGCCCATGCGCACCTGTTTTGAATTTGCACATAATGCAGGAGGCAGCAGGAGGTTGCTTTACTGATGATAACGAGTGCTTCCAAACTCTTGACGCTTAGAAAATACTATCTGCAAACACTTTGCAGATATAGTAAGACGATAATTCAAGCTTTTCGTACAGCTGTTGGTGAGTTTGACGTGATGAGATAGAGACCGTATTGTTTTGGCAGTGAGGGTGCATTCAAGGTGCCTTAATTGGAAACACACAAAATTAAACATTTAAAAAATCTGATGTAATCATGGATTTGACCAATGCAGATGTGATGCATCGCAATCTTAGCCATTGATTGTATCCGAAGCCATTAATTTATATCGATTGTAGATCGCTGAATCCCCACACTCTTGGCCCGGGTAATACAGGTATACATTGGTGCTGTTGTGCGGAGGTGACTTTCAAATGCATTGGTCAGGAGGAGTACAGGTGGGAGAGTCAGTTGACCCTTTAAGATCTTGATTATTCAATCAATAATTAATCCCTGGTTTCATTTAGATTACCATAATTGATTGAGACGATGGCTAATTGCACATATGTTAACCCATTTTGGGCGGGATCCCCTTTTAGTGTTTTAAGCATTATTTTATAGAATTACAAGCTCATGAGCTTGTAGGTCTGCTATTTTTGAAAAATCGTGAAAATGTGGTGCAAATCCTTGAATATATATTCTTTCAGAGCGGACGTTTTTAACTCAAATCTTTGCTTCTGGCTTCTGGGGTGTTCCTGGAACTACACACTGTATTTTCAGATGGGGGTCGGCGGCCAATGTCATATATATATATATTTGGGGTCCTTGACATGAATATGTTTGAGAACGACTGACATCAGACTTCAGAAAACTGTCAGGATTTAGAAGACATTTTTTTTATTTCGACGTCAGGCCTAAATGGCTTAAGTGGAATTACACAATTTCAGATATATAATGATCACACTGGAAGATGGAGGTATAGGAAGTCATTGAATAATGGAAGCAGCTCCTCCAAGGACTTGACTCGGTGGGCGCTGCACGCAGCCTGGGGGCCGTGACTTTGAGGCTGTTCTTCGGTGTATAGCTATATCGTGCTCCCTCAAATGATGTCTGATTGACGCGATATAAGAGAGGCAATGCATTTGCATACATTTACATAGCCGGTGTCTTCCTTTTTCTGTTTAATGGGGTTTCAATAAGACTGGTCAGAGCCCAGGACTGCTATATAATGAATACCTCACAGGCCCAAAACAGCATGTGCTCAAATGTGTGTGCACAATGTGTGTCTGCATGCTTGCATGCATGTGTCTTTGCACAGTAGGTGCATGGCCCATGTTTTTAGGTACATGCTCAGTCAGAAGAAGAATCATTTGAAGTGCATTTCATCTGCATCGAATCGACGCGAATATACTAACATTCTAACGTTTCTTTTATGTGGCATAAAATTTCCGGTTGAAAGCAATCAAGAGTTTAGCCCACGGTGGAAATTGTAGCGAGA